>NW_026867800.1:1101222-1273813 GCF_020745735.1 Hemiscyllium ocellatum
AGAGAGAGCAGTCGAGAGAGAGAGAGAGGGGCGAGAGAGGGGGGCGAGAGAGAGAGGGGGCGAGAGAGAGAGGGGACGAGAGAGAGAGGGGCGAGAGAGAGGGGAGTGCGAGAGAGAGAGAGATAGGGAGGCGAGAGTGAGGGAGAGATTGAGAGAAAGGGGGCGAGAGACAGATTGAGAGAAAGTGCTCCCTCAGTACCTCAGAAATGCTCCCACAAAACATCAGAAAGTGTTCCCTAAGTTCCTCAGAAAGTGCTCCCTCAATGCCTCAGAAAGTGCTCCCTCAATTTCCCAGATAGTTCTACCTCATTACCTCAGAAAATGCTCCCTCAGTACATCAGAAAGTGCTCCCTCAATAACTCAGGCAGTGCTCCTCAGCACCGCATTAAGTGCTCCCTCAATTCCTCAGAAAGTTCTCCCTCAGTCATCTGAAAGACCTCCCACAGTACCTCAGAAATTGCTCCCTCAGTACATCAGATATTTCACCCTCAAAACCTCAGATAATTGTCCCTCAATACCTCAGATAGTTCTCCCTCAGTACCTCAGATAGTGCTCCCTCAATACCTCAGAAAGTGCTCCCTCAACACATCAGATAGTGCATCCCAAGTACCTCAGATAGTGCTCCCTCAGTACCTCAGTAATAGTGCGTCCTCAGTACATCAGAAAGTGCTCCTTCAATACCGTAGAAAGTTCTCCCTCAGTACCTCAGAAAGTGCTCCTCAGTACATCAGATAGTTTTCCTGAGTACCTGAGATAGTTCTCCCTCAGTACTCAGAAAGCGCTCTCTCACTACCTCAGAAAGTGCTTCCTCACTACCTCAGACAGTGCTCCATCAATACCTCAGACTGTGCTCACTCAGTACCTCACAAAGTGCTCCCTCCGTACCTCAGAATGTGCTCCCTCCGTACATCTGAAATACCTCCCACAATACCTCAGAAATTGCTCCCTCAATACCTCGGAAAGTGCTCCCTCAGTACCTCGGAAAGTGCTCCCTCAGAACCTCAGATAGTTCTCCCTCAATTCCTCTGAAAGTGCTCCCTGAATACCTCATAAAGTGCTCCCTCAGTACCTCAGATAGTGCTCCTTCAATACATCAGAAAGTGTTCCCTCAAAAGTTCAGAAAATGCTCCGGCAATATCTCAGATAGTTCACCCTCAATACGTCAGAAAGTGTTCACTCAATATCTCAGATAGTTCTCCCTCAATACCTCATATAGTTCTCCCTCAATACCTCAGAAAGTGCTTCCTCAATATTCCATAACCTTCTCCCACTATACCTCAGAGAATGCTCCCTCAGTACCTCAGATACTTCTCCCTCAGTACATCAGAAAGTGCTCCCTCAGTACCTCAGATAGTGATCCCTCAATACCTCAGATAGTGCTCCCTCAATACCTCAGATAGTGCTCCCTCAGTACCTCAGATAGTGCTCCCTCAGTACCTCAGATAGTGCTCCTCAATACATCAGATAGTGCTCCCTCAAAAGCTCAGAAAATGCTCCAGCAATATCTCAGATAGTTCACCCTCATTACGTCAGAAAGTGCTCACTCAATATCTCAGATAGTTCTCCCTCAATACCTCAGAAAGTTCTCCCTCAATACCTCAGATAGTGCTCCAACAATACTCAGAAATTGCTCCCACAATATCTCTGATAATTCTCCACTATACCTCAGATAGTTCTCCTTCAATACCACTTAAAGTGCTCCCTCAATACCTCAGACAGTGCTCCCTCAATACCTCAGACAGTGCTCCCTCAATACCTCAGAAATTACCACCTCAGTTCCTCATAAAGTGCTCTCTCAATACCTCAGAAAGAGCTCCCACAGTACCTCAGAAAATGCTTCCTGAATACCTGAGATAGTGCTCCCTCAATACCTCAGAAAATGCTCCCTCAATATCTCAGATAATGCTCCCGCAATACCTCAGATAATGCTTCATCAATACCTCAGAAAGTGCTCCCTCAATACCTCAAAAAGTGTTCCCTCAGTACCTCAGATAGTGTTCCCTCAGTACATCAGAAAGTGCTCCCTCAATACCTCAGAAAATGTTCCCTCTATACTTCAGACAGTGCTCCCTCAATAACTCAGAAATTGCCACCTCAGTACCTCAGAAAGTGCTCCCTCAATACCTCAGAAAGTGCTCTCTCAATATTTCTGATAGTTCTCCCTCTATATCTCAGATAATGCTCCTCCATTCCTCAGATAGTGCTCCCTCAGTACATCAGAAAGAGCTCCCACAATACATCACATAGTTCTCCCTTAATACCTCAGAAAGTGATTCCTCAATACCCTCAGAAAGTGCTTCCTCAGTACCTCCGATAGTGCTCCCTGAATACCTCAGAAAGTGTTCCCCCAGTACCTCAGGTCGTGCTCGTGCAATACCTCAGATAGTGCTCCCTCAATACCTCAAAAAGGCTGCCTCATTTCCTCAGAAAGTGCTCCCGCAATACCTCACAAAGTGCTCCCGCAATACCTGACACAGTGTTCCCTCAGTACATCAGAAAGAGCTCCCACAGTACCTCAGAAAATGCTCCCTGAATACCTGAGAAAGTGCTCCCTAAATTCCTCAGAAAGTGCTCCCTCAATACCTCAGATAGTTCTTCCTCAGTACCTCAGAAAGTGGTCCCTAATTACCTCAGATAGTGCTCCCTCAACACCTCAGATACTACTCCCTCAATACCTCAGAAGGTGCTCCCTCAATACCTCAGAAGGTGTTCCCTCAGTACCTCAGAAAATGGTCCCTCAATACCTCTGAAACTGCTACCTCAATTCCTCAGTACGTCTGAAATTGCTCCCTCAGATCCTCAGAAAGTGCTCTCTCAGCACCTCAGATGGCTCTCCCTCAGTACTTCGGGTAGATCTCCCTCAATACCTCAAATAGTTCTCCCTCAGTATCTCCCAAAGTCCTCCCTTAGTACCTCAGATAGTTCTCGCTCAGTACCTCAGACAGTGCTCCCTCAGTACCTCAAAAAGTCCTTCCTCAATATCTCAGAAAGTGTTCGCTCAGTACCACAGAAAGTGTTCCCTCAATACATCAGGTAGTGCTCCCTCAATACCTCAGATAGTGCTCTTCAATACCTGAAAAAGTGCTCCCTCAATACCTCAAAAAGTGCTCCCTCAGTACATCAGATAGTGCTCCATCTATACCTCAATAATGCTGCCTCAGTTCCTCAGAAAGTGCTCCCTCTATACCTCAGACAGTGCTCCCTCAATAACCTCAGACAGTGCTCACTCAGTACTTCATAAATTGCTCCCTCTGTACCACAGAAAGTGCTCCCTCTATACCTCAGATAGTGCTCTCTCAACACCTCAGATACTACTCCATCAACACCTCAGAAGGTGCTCCCTCAATACCTCAGAAAATGCTCCCGCAATATCTCAGATAGCTCTCCCACTATACCTCAGATAATGCTCCCTCAATTCCTCAGATAGTGCTCCCTCAGTACCTCAGATATTGCTTCCTCAGTACCTCAGATAGTGCTCCCTCAATACCTCAGAAAATCTTCCCTCAATTCCTCAGATAGTGCTCCCTCAATACTTCAAATATGCTGCCTCATTTCCTCAGAAAATGCTCCTCTATACCTCAGAAAGTGCTCCCTCAGTACATCAGATAGTGCTCCCGCAATACCTCAGATAGTGCTCCCTCAATACCTCAAGAATGCTGCCTCAGTTACTCAGAAATTGCTCCCTCAATACCTCAGACAGTGCTCCCTCAATAACCTCAGAAAGCACTCTCTCAGTACCTCAGAAAGTGCTTCCTCACTACCTCAGAAAGTGTTCCCTCTGTACCTCAGAAATTGCCCCATCAATACCTCAGACAGTGCTCCCTCCGTACCTCAGATAGTGCTCCCTCAGTACATTAGAAAGAGCTCCCACAGTACCTCAGAAAATGCTCCCTGAATACCTGAGAAAGTGCTCCCTCATTTCCTCACAAAGTTCTCCCTCAATGCCTCAGATGGATCTCCCTCAGTACCTCATATAGTTCTCCCTCAATACCTCAAATAGTTCTCCCTCAGTATCTCCCAAAGTCCTCCTTTAGTACCTCAGATAGTTCTCGCTCAGTACCTCAGATGTTTCCCCCCAATACCTCAAAGAGTGCTCCTCAATTCCTCAGATAGTTCTCCCTCAGTACCTCAGACAGTGTTCCCTCAGCACGTCATAAAGTGCTCCCCCAGTACCTCAGAATGTGCTCCCTCAGTAGATCAGAAAGTGCTCCCTCAGTAGATCAGAAAGAGCTCCCACAATACATCGGAAAGTGCTCCCTCAATACCTCAGATAGTTCTCCCTCAATACCTCAGAAAATAATTCCTCAATATCTCAGATAGTTCCCCCTCAATACCTCAGAAAGTGCTCACTCAATATCTCAGATAGTTCTCCCTCAATACCTCAGAAAGTGCTCCCTCAATAACTCAGAAAATGCTGCCTCAATACCTCAGATACTGCTCCCTCAATACCTCAAGAATGCTTCCTCAGTACCTCAGAAAGTGCTCCCTCAATACCTCAGAAATTGCTCCCTCAATATTTCATAATGTTCTTCCACTATACCTCAGAGAATGCTCCCTCAGTACCTCAGATACTGCTCCCTCAGTACATCAGAAAGAGCTCCCACAATACATGAGAAATTGCTCCCTCAGTACCTCAGATAGTTCTCCCTCAATAGCTCAGAAAGTGCTCCCTCAATAACTCAGAAAATGCTGCCTCACTACCTCAGATACTGCTCCCTCAATACCTCAGATACTGCTCCCTCAATACCTCAAGAATGCTCCCTTAGTTCCTCAGAAAGTGCTACCTCAATTCCTCAGTACATCTGAAATTGGTCCCTCAGTACATCAGAAAGTGACCCCTCAGTTCCTCAAAAAGTGCTCTCTTTATACCTCAGACAGTGAGACCTCAATACCTCATAAGGTGCTCCCTTAGTACCTCAGAAAGTGCTCCCTCAATATCTCAGAAAGTGCTCTCTCAGCACCTCAGACAGTACTCCCTCAATACCTCAGATGGCTCCCCCTCAGTACCTCACGTAATTCTCCCTCAACACCTCAAATATTTCTCCCTCAGTACCTCACAGTGTGATCCCTTAGTACCTCAGATAGTTCTCCCTCAGTACCTCAGAAAGTGCTCCCTCAATACCTCAGAAAGTGATCCCTCAATACCTCAGAAAGTGATCCTCAATACCTCAGAAAGTGATCCCTCAGTACCTCAAAAAGTGCTCCCTCAATATTTGCGATAGTTCTCCCACTATACCTCAGATAATGCTCTCTCAATACCTCAGAAAGTGCTTCCTCAATTCCTCAGTACATCAGAAAGTGACCCCTCAGTACCTCAAAAAGTGCTATCTTAATACCTCAGACAGTGCGACCTCAATACCTCATAAGGTGCTCCCTCAGTACCTCAGAAAGTGCTCCCTCATTATCTCAGAAAGTGCTGTCAGCACCTCAGACAGTACTCCCTCAATACTTCAGATGGCACGCCCTCAGTACCTCACGTAATTCTCCCTCAACACCTCAAATATTTCTCCCTCAGTACCTCACAGTGTGATCCCTTAGTACCTCAGATAGTTCTCCCTCAGTACCTCAGAAAGTGCTCCCTCAATATCTCAGAAAGTGATCCCTCAATACCTCAGAAAGTGATCCCTCATTACCTCAGATATTTCTCCCTCATTACCTCAGATGTTTCTCCCTCAATACCTCAGAATATGCTCCCTCAATACATCTGGAAGTGCTCTCTCAATACCTGAGAAAGTGATCCCTCAATACCTCAGAAAGTTCTTCTTCAGTACCTCAAAAAGTGCTCCCTCAATATTTCCGATAGTCCTCCCACTATACCTCAGATAATGCTCACTCAATTCCTCAGATCATGCTCCCTCTGTATAGCAGAAAGAGCTCCCACAATACATCAGGAAATGCTCCCTCAATATCTCAGATAATGCTCACTCAATTCCTCAGATAGTGCTCCCTTATTACCTCAGATAGTGCTCCCTCAATACCTCAGAAATTGCTCCCTCAATATTTCAGAAAGTTCTCCCACTATGCCTCAGATAATGCGCCCTGAATTCCTCAGATCGTGCTTTCTCAGTACCTCAGAAAGTATTCCCTCAATACCTCAGATATTGCTCCGTCAATACCTCAGATAGTGCTCCCTCGATACCTCAAAAATGCGGCCTCATTTCCTCAGAAGGTGCTCCCTCTATACTTCAGATAGTGCTCCCTCTATACCTCAGGAAATGCTTCCTCACTATCTCAGAAAGTGCTCCCTCTATACCTCAGACAGTGCTCCCTCAATAACCTCAGAAAGCGCTCTCTCAGTACCTCAGAAAATGCTTCCTCACTACCTCACAAAGTGCTCCCTCCGTACCTCAGAAAGTGCTCCCTCAGTACCTCAGAAAATGCTCCCTGAATACCTGAGAAAGTGCTCCCTCAGTTCCTCACAAAGTGCTCCCTCAATGCCTCAGATGGATCTCCCTCAGTACCTCAGATAGTTCTCACTCAATACCTCAAATAGTTCTCCCTCAGTACCTCAAAGTGGTCCCTCAATACCTCAGATTGTTCTCCCTCAGTACCTCAGAAAGTGGTCCCTCATTACCACAGAAAGTGCCCCCTCAATACCTCAGAAAGTTTTCTCTCAATGCCTCAGAAAGTGTTCCCTCGGTACCTCAGAAAGTGGTCCCTCAATATCTCAGATGGCTCTCCCTCAGTACCTCAGGTAGTTCACCCTCAATACCTCAAAACTTCTCCCTCAGTTCCTCACAAAGTCCTCCCTTAGTACCTCAGACAGTGCTCCCTCAGCATCTCATAATGTGCTCCCTCAGTACCTCAGAAAGTGCCCCTCAATACACCAGACAGTGCTCCCTCAGTACCTCAGCTGGTTCCCGCTCAATACCTCAAAGAGTGCTCCCTCAATTCCTCAGATAGTGCTCCCTCAATACCTCATAGTGCTCCCACAGTACCTCAGATAGTGCTTCCTCAATATTCCATAACGTTCTCCCACTATACCTCAGATACTGCTCCCTCAATACATTAGAAAGTGCTCCCACAATACATCAGAAAATGCTCCCTCAATATCACAGATAATGCTCCCTCAATTCCTCAGATAGTGCTCCCTCAATACCTCAGATAGTTCTCCCACGGAATCTCAGATAATGCTCCCTCAATACCTCAGATAGTGCTCCCTCAGTACCTCAAATAGTTCTCCCTCAATACCTCAGAAATTGCTCCCTTAGTACATCAGAAAGAGCTCCCTCAATATCTCAGATAATGCTCCCTCAATACCTCTAAAGTGCTCCCTCAGTACCTCAGAAAGTGCTCCCTCTGTCAGATAGATCTCCGTCAGTACCTCAGATAGAGCTGCCTCAGCACCTCAGATAGTGCTCTCACAGTACCTCTGAATGTGTTCCCTCAGTACCACAGAAAATGTTCCCTCAATATCTCAGATAGTGCTCCCTCAATACTTCAGATAGTGCTCCCTCAGTACATCAGAAAGTGCTCCCTCAGTACCTCAGAAAGTGCTCCCTCAATATCTCAGACAGTGCTCACTCAGTACCTCACAAAGTGCTGCCTCCTTACCTCAGAATGTGCTCCCTCAGTACATCAGAAAGAGCTCCCACAGTACCTAAGAAAATGCTCCCTCAATACCTGAGAAAGTGCTCCCTCAATACCTCAGAAAGTGCTCCCTCCATACCTCAGAAAGAGCTCCCACAGTACCTCAGAAAATGCTCCCTGAATACCTGAGAAAGTGCTCCCTCAATTCCTCAAAGTGCTCCCTCAGTACTTCAGATGTTTCTCGCTCAGTACGTCAGATAGTTCTCCCTCAGTACCTCAGAAAGTGCTCCCACAATACCTCAGAAAGTGCTCCCTCAATTCCTCAGATAGTTCTCCCTCAGTACCTCAGATAGTTCTGCCTCAGTACCTCAGACAGTGCTCCGTCTGCACCTCAGAAAGTGCTCCCTGAGTACATCAGAAAGTTCTCCCACAATACTTTAGAAAGTGCTCCCTCAATACCTCAGAAAATGCACCCTCAATATCTCAGAATGTGCTCCCTCAGTACATCAGAAAGTGCTCCCTCAATCCTTCAGAAAGTGATCCCGCAATACCTCAGAAATTGCTCCCTCAATATTTCAGATAGTTTCCCCACTATACCTCAGATGATGCTCCCTCAATTCCTCAGATAGTGCTCCCTCAGTACATCAGAAAGAGTTCCCACAATACATCAGTAAGTGCTACCCTACATACCTCAGATATTTCTCACTGAATACCTCAGATAGTGCTTCCTCAACACCTCAGAAAGTGCTCCTCAATACCTCAGATAGTTCTGCCTCAGTACCTCAGACAGTGCTCCCTCAATATCTCAGAAAGTGTTCCCTCAATACCTCAGAATGTGCTCCCTCAGTACCAGGGATCGTACTCCCTCAATACCTCAGATAGTTCTACCTCAATACCTCAAATACTTCTCCCTCATTACCTCAGAAAGTGCCCCTCAATACCTCAGACACTGCTCCCTCAGTACCTTAGAAAGTGCCCCCTCAGTACATCAGAAAGTACTCCCACAGTACCTCAGATAGTGCTCCCTCAATATCTCAGATAGTGCTCCATCAGTACCTCTGAAAGTGCTCCCTCAATACCTCAGAACGTGCTCCCTGAATACCTCAGAAGATGCTCTCTCAATACCTCAGAAAATGCTGACTCAGTTCCTCAGAAAGTGATCTCTCAGTACCTCAGAGGCCTCTCCCTCAGTACCTCAGGTAGTTCTCCCTCAATAACTCAAATAGTTCACCCTCAGTACCTCACAAAGTGATCCCTCAGTACCTCAGATAGTTCACCCTCAGTACCTCAGATAGTTCTCCTTCAGTACCTCAGATAGTTCACCTTCAGTACCTCAGATAGTGCTCCCTGAATACCTCAGAATGTGCCACCTCAATAACTCAGACATTGCTCCCTCAGCACCTCATAAAGTGCTCTCTCAGTACATCAGATAGTTCTTCCTCAATACCTCAGAAAGTGCTCCCTCACTACCGCAGAAAATGCTCCTTCAATATCTCAGATAGTTCACCCTCAATATCTCAGAAAGTGCTCACTCAATATCTCAGGTAGTCCTCCCTCAATACCTCAGAAAGTGTTCCCTCAATACCTCAGAAAGTGCTCTCTCAGTACCTCAGATAGTTCTGCCTCAGTACCTCAGACAGTGCTCCGTCTGCACCTCAGAAAGTGCTCCCTGAGTACATCAGAAAGTGCTCCCACAATACTTCAGAAAGTGCTCCCACAATACTTCAGAAAGTGCTCCCTCAATACCTCAGAAAATGCACCCTCAATATCTCAGATAGTTCTCCCTCAATATCTCAGGATGTGCTCCCTCAGTACATCAGAAAGTGCTCCCTCAATCCTTCAGAAAGTGATCCCGCAATACCTCAGAAATTGCTCCCTCAATATTTCAGATAGTTCTCCCACTATACCTCAGAGAGTGCTCCCTCAGTACATCAGAAAGAGTTCCCACAATACATCAGTAAGTGCTACCCTACATACCACAGATATTTCTCACTCAATACCTCAGAAATTGCTCCCTCAATATCTCAGATAATGCTCCCTCAATATCTCAGATAATGCTCCCTCCATTCCTCAGATAGTGCTCCATCAGTACCTCAGAACGTGCTCCCTGAATACCTCAGAAGATGCCCTCTCAATACCTCAGAAAGTGCTGCCTCAGTTCCTCAGAAGGTGCTCCCTCAATTCCTCAGAAAGAGCTCCCTCAATACCTCAGAAAGTGATCCCTCAATACCTCAGAATGTGCTCCCTCAGTACCAGGGATCGTACTCCTCAATACCTCAGATAGTTCTACCTCAATACCTCAAATACCTCTCCCTCATTACCTCAGAAAGTGCCCCTCAATACCTCAGACAGTGCTCCCTCAGTACCTTTGAAAGTGCCCCCTCAGTCCATCAGAAAGTGCTCCCACAGTACCTCAGATAGTGCTCCCTCAATACCTCAGATAGTGCTCCATCAGTACCTCTGAAAGTGCTCCCTCAATACCTCAGAAAGTGCTCCCTGAATACCTCAGAAGATGCTCTCTCAATACCTCAGAAAATGCTGCCTCAGTTCCTCAGAAAGTGCTCCCTCAATACCTCAGAAAGTGATCCCTCAGTACATCAGAAAATGATCCCTCAGTACATCAGAAAGTGTTCCCACAATAACTCAGAGTTCACCCTCAATATCTCAGAATGTGCTCCCTCAGTACCACAGATCGTATTCCCTCAATACCTGAGAAATTGCCCCATCAGCACCTCAGAAAGTGCTCCCTCAATTCCTCAGATAGTTCTCCCTCTGTACCTTAGATAGTTCTGCCTCAGTACCTCAGACAGTGCTCCGTCAGCACCTCAGAAAGTGCTCCCTCAGTACCTCAGGAAATGCACCCTCAATATCTCAGATAGTTCACCCTCAATACCTCAGAAAGTGCTCACTCAATATTTCAGATAGTTCTCCCACTAAACCTCAGATGATGCTCCCTCAATTCCTCAGATAGTGCTCCCTCAGTACATCAGATAGTTCTCACTCAATACCTCAGAAAGTGCTCCCTCAATACCTCAGAAATTCCTCCCTCCATTCCTCAGATAATGCTCCCTCCATTCCTCAGATAGTGCTCCCTAAATACCTCAGATAGTGCTCCCTCAACACCTCAGATAGTGCTCCCTCAGTACCACAGAAATTGCTCCCTCAATATTTCAGATAGTTCTCCCACTATACCTCAGATGATGCTTCCTCAATTCCACAGATAGTGCTACCTCAGTACATCAGAAAGAGCACCCACAATACATCAGGAAGTGCTAACCTCAATACCTCAGATAGTTCTCACTCAATTACTCAGAAAGTGCTCCATCAGTACCACAGATAGTGCTCCCTCAGTACCTCTGAAAGTGCTCCCTCAGTACCTCAGAAAGTGTTCCCTCAGTACCTCAGAAAGTGTTCCCTCAGTACCTCAGAAAGTATTCCCACAATAACTCAGATAATTCACCCTCAATACCTCAGAATGTGCTCCCTCAGTAACACAGACCGTACTCCCTCAATACCTCAGATAGTTCTACCTCAATACCTCAAATACTTCTCCCTCATTACCTCAGAAAGTGCCCCTCAATACCTCAGACACTGCTCCCTCAGTACCTCAGATAGTGCTTCCTCAGTACATCAGATAGTGCTCCATCAGTACCTCTGAAAGTGCTCCCTCAATACCTCAGAACGTGCTCCCTGAATACCTCAGAAGAGGCTCTCTCAATACCTCAGAAAATGCTGCCTCAGTTCCTCAGATAGTGCTCCCTCAGTACCCCAGAAACGGCCTCCTCAATACCTCAGATGCCTCTCCCTCAGTACCTCAGGTAGTTCTCCCTCAATACCTCAAATAGTTCACCCTCAGTACCTCACAAAGTGATCCCTCAGTACCTCAGATAGTTCTCCTTCAGTACCTCAGATAGTTCTCCTTCAGTACCTCAGATAGTGCTCCCTGAATACCTCAGAATGTGCCACCTCAATAACTCAGACATTGCTCCCTCACTACCGCAGAAAATGCTCCTTCAATATCTCAGATAGTTCACCCTCAATACCTCAGAAAGTGTTCCCTCAATACCTCAGAAAGTGCTCTCTCAGTACCTCAGATAGTGTTCCCTCAGTACCTCAGATAGTGCTCCCTCAGCACTTCACATAGTTCTCCCTCAGTAACTCAGATAGTTCTCCCTCAATTCCTCAAAAATGCTGCCTCAGTACCTCAGAAAGTGCTCCCTGAATACCTCAGATAGTGTTCCCTCAATACCTCAGACATTTCTCCCTCAGTTACTCAGAAAGTGCTCCCTCAATACCTCAGAATGTGCTCCCTCAGTACCTCAGAAAGTACAACTCAATACCTCAGAAATGGCCTATCAATACCTCAGACACTGCTTCCTCAAAATGTACTCCCTCCGTAACTCAGAAAGTGCTCCCTCAGTACATCAGAAAGAGCTACCACAGTACCTCAGATAATGCTTCCTGAATACCAGAGAAAGTGCTCCCTCAGTACCTCAAAACGTGCTCCCACAATACCTCAGATTGTGATCCGGCAGTACTTCAGAAAGTGGTCGCTCAATACCTCAGACAGTGCTCCCTCAGTACCTCAGAAAGTGCTCCCTCAGTACCTCAGTAAGTGCCCCCTCAGTACCTTAAAAAGTGCTCTCTTAATACCTCAGATAGTCCTACCTCAATACCTCAAAGTGCTCTCTCGGTACTTCAGATAGTGCTCCCTCAATACCTCAGAAGTGCTCCCTCAATATGTCAGAAAGTGCTCACTCAGTATCTCAGAAATTGTTCCCTCAGTAACTCAGAAAGTGCTCTCTCAGCACCTCGGAAAGTTCTCCTCAACACCTCAGATGGTTCTCCCTCTGTACCTCAGATAGTTCTCCATCAATACCTCAAATAATTCTCCCTCAGTACCTCAGAAAGTGCTCTCTCAATACCTCAGTAAGTGCTCCCTCAGTACCCCAGAATGTGCTCCCTCAGTACCGCAGAATCTGCTCCCTCAGTACCCCAGAAAGTGCTCGCTCAATACCTCAGATAATGCTCCCTCAATTCCCCAGATATTTCTCCCTCAATACCTCAGAAATTGCGACCTCAATTCCTCAGTACATCTGAAATTGCTCCCTCAGTACCTCAAAAAGTGCTCTCTTAATGCCTCAGACAGTGCTACCTCAATACCTCATAAAGTGCTCTCTTGGTACTTCAGATTGTGGTACCTCAATATCTCAGAAAGTGCTCACTCTCTATCTCCGAAAGTGTTCCATCAGTACCTCAGAAAGTGCTCTCCTAGCACCTCAGAAAGTGCTCCCAAAGTACCCCAGAAACTGCCTCCTCAATACCTCAGATAGTTCTCCCTCAGTACCTCACAAAGTGCTCCCTTAGAACCTCAGAAAGTGGTCCCTGAATACCTCAGAAAGTACCACCTCAATACCTGACAGCGTTCCCTCTGTACCTCAAATAGTTCTCACTCAGTCCCTCAGATTGTACTCCCTCAATACCTCAGAAAACGCTCCCTCAATACCTCAGAAAGTGTTCCCTCAGTAGGTGTTCCCTCAGTACATCAGAATAGCTCCCACAATACATCAGAAAGTGCTCCCTCCCTACCTCAGATAGTTCTCCCTCAATACCTCAGAAAATGCTCCCTCAATATCTCAGATAGTTCTCCCTCAATACGTCTGAAAGTGCTCCCTCAATATGTCTGAAAGTGCTCCCTCAATACGTCTGAAAGTGGTCCCTCAAAATCTCAGAAAATCCTACCTCAGTACCTCAGATAGTGCTCCCACAATTCCTCAGGTAGTGATCCCTCAGTACCTCAGACTGGGCTCTCTCAGTACATCAGAAATGCTCCCTCAAAACTTCAGAAAGTGTTCCTCAGTTCCTCAGAAAGTGCTCCCTCAGTACCTCAGATGGTTCTCCCCAAAAACCTCAGAAAGTGCCCCCTGAATACCTCAGTCAGTGCTCCCTCTGTACCTCACATAATGCTCCCTCAATTCCCCAGATAGTTCTCCCTCAGTACCTCAGAATGTGCTCCCTCAATACCTCAGAAAGTTTTCCCTCAGTACCTCAGAAACTGTTCCCTCAATAACTCAGAAAGTGCAACCTCAATTCCTCAGTACATCTGAAATTGCTCCCTCAGTCCCTCAGTAAGTGCACCCTCAGGACCTCAAAACGTGCTCTCTTAATACCTCAGACAGTGCTACCTCATAAAGTGCTCTCTCGGTACTTCAGATTGTGCTCCCTCAATATCTCAAAAAGTGCTCACACAGTACCTCAGAAACTGCCTTCTCATTACCTCAGATGGCTCTCGCCCAGTACCTCAGGTAGATCTCCCTCAATACCTCGAATAGTTCTCCCTCAGTACCTCACAAAGTGCTCCCTTAGTAACTCAGATAGATTTCCCTCAATACCTCAAATAACTCTCCATCAGTACCTCAGAAAGTGCTCCCTCAATTCCTCAGATAGTTCTCCATCAGTAACTCAGATAGTTCTCCCTCAGTACCTCAGAAAGTGCTCCCTCAATTCCTCAGATAGTTCTCCATCAGTAACTCAGATAGTTCTCCCTCAGTACCTCAGAAAGTGCTCCCGCAATACCTCAGAAGGTGCCCCCTCAATACCTCAGACAATGCTCCCCCGGTACCTCAGAAAGTGCTCCCTCAGTACATCAGATAGTTCTCCCTCTATACCTCAAATACTTCTCCCTCAGTACCTCAGAAAGTGCTCTCACAATTCCTCAGATAGTTCTCCCTCAGTACCTCAGATATTTCTCCATCAGTATCTCAGAAAGTGCTCCCCGAATACCTCAGGTAATGCTCCCTCAATATCTCAGAAAGTGCTCACTCAATATCTCAGGTAGTCCTCCCTCAATACCTCAGATATTACTCCCTCAATACCTCAGAAAGTGCTCCCTCAATACCCCAGAATGTTCTCCCTCAGTTCCACAGAAAGTGTTCCCTCAATACCACAGAAAGTGCAACCTCAATTCCTCAGCACATCTGAAATTGATCCCTCAGTGCCTCAGTATGTGCCCCCTCAGTACCTCAAAAAGTGCTCTTTTAATACCTCAGACAGTGCTACCTCATTACCTCATAAAGTGCTCTCTCGGTACTTCAGATAGTGCTCCCACAATTCCTCAGAAAGTGCTCCCTCAATATCTCAGAAAGTGCTCTCTCAGTACCCCAGAAACTGCCTCCTCAATACCTCCGATGGCTCTCGCTCAGTACCTCAGATTGTTCTCCCTCAATGCCTCAAATACTTCTCCATCACTACCTCAGAAAGTGCTTCTTCCATTCCTCAGTACATCTGAAATTGCTCCCTCAGTACCTCAAAGTGCTCTCTCGGAATAACAGGTAGTGCTCCCTCACTACCTCAGACAGAGCTCCCTCAATATCTAAGAAAGTGCTCACCCAGTACCTCCGAAAGTGCTCCCTCAATACCTCAGAAAATGCTCCCTCAATACCTCAGAAAATGCTCCCTCAACACCTCAGATGGTTCTCCCTCAGTACCTCAGATAGTTCTCCCTCAATAGCTCAGACAGTGCTCCCTCAGTACCTCAGAAAGTGCTCCCTCAGTACCTCAGAAAGTGCTCTCTCATAACCTCAGACAGTGCTCCCCCAATAACCTCAGAATCTGCACCCACAATACCTCAGATAGTGTTCCCTCAATACCTCAGACAGTGCTCCCTCAGTTACTCTGAAAGTGCCCCCTCAATACCTCAGAAAATGCCCCCTCAATACCTCAGACACTGCTCCCTCAGTACCACAAAAAGTGAACCCTCCTTCCTCAGAAAGTGCTCCCTCAGTACATCAGAAAATGCTCACTGAATACCAGAGAAAGTGCTCCCTCAGTACAACAAAATGTGCTCCCACAATACTTTAGATAGTGATCCCTCAGTACCTCAGAAAGTGCTCGCTCAATACCTCAGAAAGTGTTCCCTCAACACCTCAGATGGTTCTCCCTCAGTACCTCAGATAGTTCTCCATCAATACCTCAAATAGTTCTCCCTCAGTACCACAGAAAGTGCCCCTCAATACCTCAGAAAGTGCTCCCTCAGTACCTCAGAAAGTGCTCCCTCAGTACCCCAGAATGTGCTCCCTCAGTACCCCAGAATGTGCTCCCTCAGTACCCCAGAATGTGCTCCCTCAGCACCACAGATAATGCTCCCTCAATTCCCCAGATAGTTCTCCCTCAGTACCTCAGGAATTGCTCCCTCAATATCTCAGAAAGTGATTCCTCAATTCCTCAGTACATCTGAAATTGCTCCCTCAGTACCTCAGAAAGTGCCCCCTCAATACCTCAGAAAGTGCTCTCTTAATACCACAGACAGTGCTACCTCAATACCTCATAAAGTGCTCTCTCGGTACCACAGATAGTACTCCCTCAATACCTCAGATAGTTCTCACTCAATACCTCAGAAAGTGCTCCCACTTTATCTCAGAAATTGCTCCCTCATCCCTCAGAAAGTGCTCCCTCTGTACCTCAGAAAGTGCTCCCTCAATACCTCAGATAGTGCTCCCTCAGTACATCAGATCGTTCTCCCTTAATACCTCAGATAGTTCTCTGTCAATACCTCTTACAGTGATCCCTCAATATCTCAGAAAGTGCTCCCTCAGTCCCTCTGAAAGTGCTGCCTTAGTACCTCAGATATTGCTCCCTCAATATCTCAGAAAGTGCTCCGTTAGTACCTCACAATGTGATCCATCAATACCTCAGATGGTTCTCCCTCAGTACCGCAGATGGTTTTCCCTCAATACCTCAAATAGTTCTCCCTCAGTACCTCAAAAAGTGCTCTCTCAGTACCTCAGATAGTTCTCACTCAGTACCTCAGAAAGTGCACCCTCAATACCTCAGAAAGTGCTTCTTCAAAATCTCAGGTAGTTCCCCCTCAATACCTCAAAGTGATCGCTCAATATCTCAGGTAGTGCTCCCTCAATACCTCAGATAGTGCTCCCTCAATACCTCAGACAGTGCTCCCCCAATAACCTCAGAAAGCGCACTCTCAGTACCTCAGAAAATGCTTCCTCACTACCTCAGAAAGTGCTCCCGCAATACCTCAGACAGTGGTCCCTCAGTTCCTCAGAAAGTGCTCCCTCAATACCTCAGATAGTGTTCCCTCAATACCTCAGACAGTTCTCCCTCAGTTACTCAGAAAGTACTCCCTCAATACCTCAGAAAGTGCCCCAACAGCACCTCAGACACTGCTCCATCAGTACCTCAAAACGTGCTCCCTCCGTACCTCAGAAAATGCTCCCTGAATACCAGAGAAAGTGCTCCCTCAGGGCCTCTGACACTGCTCTCTCAGTACCTCAGAAATGCTCCCTCAAAACCTCAAAGTGCTTTCTCAACACCTCAGATGGTTCTCCCTCAGTACCTCAGATAGTTCTCCATCAATCCCTCAGAAAGTGATCCCCAATCCCTCAGAAACTGCCTCCTCAATACCTCAGATGCCTCTCCCTCAGTACCTCAGGTAGTTCTCCCTCAATACCTCAAATAGTTCACCCTCAGTACCTCACAAAGTGCTCCCACAGTACCTCAGATAGTTCTCCTTCAGTACCTCAGAAAGTGCTCCCTGAATACCTCAGAATGTGCCACCTCAATAACTCAGACATTGCTCCCTCAGCACCTCATAAAGTGCTCCCTCAGTACATCAGATAGTTCTTCCTCAATACCTCAGAAAGTGCTAACTCAATACCTCAGATAGTGCTCACTCAGTACCTCAGATAGTTCTCCCTCAATTCCTCAAAATGATGCCTCAGTACCTCAGAAGGTGCTCCCTCATAACCTCAGACAGTGCTCTCTCAATACCTCAGACATTTCTCCCTCAGTTACTCAGAAAGTGCTCCCTCAATACCTCAGAATGTGCTCCCTCAGTACCTCAGAAAGTGCAACTCAATACCTCAGAAATGGCCTATCAATACCTCAGACACTGCTTCCTCAAAATGTGCTCCCTCCGTAACTCAGAAAGTGCTCCCTCAGTACATCAGAAAGTGCTCCCTCAGTACCTCAGATAGTTCTCCCTCAGTAAATCAGAAAGTGCTCCCTCAATACCTCAGATAGTGCTCCCTCAGTACCTCAGATAGTGCTCCCTCAGTACCTCATAAAATGCTCCTACAATATCTCAGATAGTTCACCCGGAATAACTCAGAAAGTGCTAACTCAATATCTCAGGTAGTGCTCCCTCAATACCTCAGAAAGTGTTCTCTCAGTACCTCAGATAATGTTCCCTCAGTACCTCAGATAGTACTCCCTCTATACCTCAGATAATGCTCGCTCAATTCCTCAGATAGTGTTCCCTCAATACCTCAAAAATGCTGCCTCAGTTCCTCAGAAAGTGCTACCTCATAACCTCAGACAGTGATCCCCCAATAACCTCAGAAAGCGCTCTCTCAGTACCTTAGAAAGTGCTTCCTCACTACCTCAGAAAGTAGTCCCACAATACCTCAGAAAGTGCTCCCTCAATACCTCAGAAAGTGCTCCCTCAGTACCTCAAAATGCCCACTCAATACCTCAGAAAGTGCCCCATCAATACTTCAGACACTGCTCCCTCAGTACCTCACAAAGTGCTCCCTCCATACCTCAGGAAGTGCTCCCTCAGTACATCAGAAATAGCTCCCACAGAACCTCAGATAATGCTCCCTGAATACCAGAGAAAGTGCTCCCACAATACCTCAGATAGTGATCCCGCAGTACTTCAGACAGTGCTCTCTCAGTACCTCAGAAGCACTCCCTCAAATCCTCAGAAAGTGTTCCCTCAGTACCGCATAAAATTCTCCCTCAATACCTCAGATGGTTCTCCCTCAGTACCTCAGATAGTTCTCCATTAATACCTCAAATAGTTCTCCCTCAGTACCTCAGAAAGTGCTCCCTCCACACCTCAGGTAGTTCTCCCTCAGTACCTCAGAAAGTGCCCCCTCAATACCGCAGACAGTGCTCCCTCAGTACCCCAGAATGTGCTCCCTCAGTCCCCCAGAATGTGCTCCCTCAACACCACAGCTAATGCTCCCTCAATTCCCCAGATAGTTCTCCCTCAATACCTCAGAAACTGCTCCCTCAGTACCCCAGAAACTGCCTCCTCAATACCTCAGATGGCTCTCCCTCAGTACCTCAGGTAGTTCTCCTTCAGTACCTCACAAAGTGCTCCCTCAATACCTCAGATTCTTCTCCCACAGCACCTCAGATAGTGCTCCCTCAATATCTCAGAATGTGCTCACTCAGTACCTCAGATAATGCTCCCTCATTACCTCAGATGGCTCTCCCTCAGTACCTCAGGTAGTTCTCCCTCATTACCTCAAATAGGTCTCCCTCAGTACCTCACAAAGTGCTCCCTCAATACCTCAGATACTTCTCTTTCAATACCTCAAATAGTTATCCCTCAGTACCTCAGAAAGTGCTCCCTCAATACCTGAGAAAGTGTCCGCTCAATACCTCAGACAGTGCTCCCTCAGTACCCCAGAAACTGCCTCAACATCCGATAGTTCTCCCTCAATACCTCAGAAAGTGCTCCCTCAATACCTCCGATAGTTCTCCCTCAGTACCTCAGATAGTTCTCCCTCAGTACCTCAGAAAGTGCTCCCTGAATACCTCAAAGTGCCACCTCAATACCTCAGACAGTGCTCCCTCAGCACCTCAGAAAGTGCTCCATTAGTACCCCAGAAACTGCCTCCTCAATATCTCAGATGGCTCTCCCTCAGTACCTCAGGTAGTTCTCCCTCAATAACTCAAATAGTTCTCCCTCAGTACCTCACAAAGTGCTCCATCAATACCTCAGATTGTTCTCCCTCAATACATCAGAAAATGCTCCCTCAATACATCAGATAGTTCTCCCTCAATACCTCAAAGTCCTACCTCAGTACCTCAGAAAGTCCTACCTCAATACCTCAAAGTCCTACCTCAATACCTCAGAAGTGCTCCCTCAGTACCTCAGATAGTTCTCCCTCAGTACCTCAGCAAGTGCTCCCTCAATACCTCAGAAAATGCTCACTCAATATCTCAGATAGTTCTCCCTCACTTCCTGATAAAGTGATCCCTCAATACATCTGAAAGCGCTCCCTCAATATGTCTGAAAGTGCTCCCTCAATACCTCAGATAGTGCTCCCTCAATACCTCAGAAACTGCTCCCTCAATACCTCAGACAGTGTTCCCTCAATACCTCATAAAGTGCTTCCTCAGTACATCAGGAAGTGCTCCCTCAGTACCTCAGATAGTTCTCCCTCCATCCCTCAGAAAGTGCTCACTCAATATCTCAGGTAGTGCTCCCTCAGTACCCCAGAAACTGCCTCCTCAATACCTCAGACAGTGCTCCCTCCGTACCTCAGAAAGTGTTCCCTCAGTACATCAGAAAGAGCTCCCACAGTACCTCAGAAAATGCTCCCTGAATACCAGAGAAAGTGCTCCCTCTGTACCTCAAAAGGTGCTCCCACAATACCTCAGATAGTGATCCCTCAGTACATCAGAAAGTGCTCGCTCAATACCTCAGAAAGTGCTCCCTCAACACCACAGATAATGCTCCCTCAATTCCCCAGATAGTTCTCCCTCAGTACCTCACAAAGTGCTTCCTCAATTGCTCAGTACAACTGAAATAGCCCCCTCAGTACCTCAGAAAGTGCCCCCTCAGTATCTCAATAAGTACTCCCTTCACACCTCTGACAGTGCTACCTCAATACCTCATAAAGTGCTCTCTCGGTACCACAGATAGTGCTCCCTCAATACCGCAGATAGTGTTCACTCAGTACCTCAAGAAATGCACCCTTACTACCTCATAAAGTGCTCCCTCAATACGTCAGATAATGCTCCCTCATTGCCTCAGAAAGTGCTCTTTCAATATCTAAGAAAGTGCTCCCTCAATATCTCAGAAAGTGCTCCCTCAGTACCCCAGAAACTGCCTCCTCAATACCTCAGATGGCTCTCCCTCAGTACCTCAGGTAGTTCTCCCTCAGTACCTCACAAAGTGTTCCCTCAATACCTCAGATTGTTCTCCCACAGCACCTCAGATAGGTCTCCTTCAGTACCTCAGATAATGCTCCCTCATTACCTCAGAAAGTACTTTTTCAATATCTAAGAAAGTGCTCGCATAATAACTAAGAAAGTGCTCCCTCAATCCCTCAGAAAGTGCTCCCTCAATCCCTCAGAAACTGCCTCCTCAATACCTCAGTTGGCTCTCTCTCAGTACCTCAGGTAGTTCTCCCTCAATACTTCAAATAGTTATCCCTCAGTACCTCATAAAGTGCTCCCTCAGTACCTCAGATAGTGCTCCCTCAATAGTTCTCCCTCAATACCTCCGAAAGTGCTCCCTCAGTCCCTCAGATCGTTCTCCCCAATACCTCATAGTTCTCCCTCAATACCTCTTAAAGTGCTCCCTCAATACGTTTGAAAGTGCTCCGTCAATACCTCCGAAAGTGCTCCCTCAGTACCTCAGATAGTTCTCCCTCTGTACCTCAGAAAGTGCTCCCTCAATACCTCAGAAAGTGCTCCCTCAATACTTCAGATAGTTCTCCCTCAGTACCTCAGATAATGCTCCCGCAATTCCTCGGATAGTGCTCCCTCAGTACCACAGAAAATGCTCCCTCAATACCTCAGAAAGTGCTCCCTCTATACTCAGATTGTTCTCCCTCAGTACCTCAGAAAGTGCTCCACCAATCCCTAAGAAAGTGGTCACTCAGCACCTCAGAAAGTGCTCCCTCAGTACCCCAGAAAGTGCTCCCTCAGTACCCAGAAAGTGCTCCCTCAGTACCCCAGAAATTGCTCCCTCAATATCTCAGATAGTGCTCCCACAGTACCACAGAAAGTGCTCCCTTACTAACTCAGAATGTGCTCCCTCAATACCTCAGACAGTTCTCCCTTAGTACCTCAGATAATGCTCCCTCAAAACCTCAGAAATTGCTCTCTCAACATCTAAGAACGTGCTCCCTCAATATGTCAGAAAGTGCTCCCTCTGTACCTCAGAAAATGCTCCCACAATACCTCAGGAAGTGCTCCCTCAGTGCCTCAGACTGTGTTCCTTCAATACTTCAGAAAATGCTCCCTCAGTACGCCAGACAGTGCTCCCTCAATACCTCAGATAGTGCTCCCTCAATTCCTCAGATAGTGCTCCCTCAGTACCTCAGATCGTTCTCCCTCAATACCTCAGATAGTGCTCCCTCAGTACCTCAGAAAGTACTCCCTCAATACCTCAGATAGTTCTCCCTCAGTACCTTAGAAAGTGCTCCCTCAGTACATCAGAAAGTGCCCCTCAATACCTCAGAAATTGCCCCCTCAATACCTCAGACACTGCTCCCTCAGTACCTCAAAAAGTGCTCCCTCCGTACATCAAAAAGAGTTCCCACAGTACCTCAAAAAATGCTCCCTGAATACCAGAGAAAGTGCTCCCTCAGTACCTCACAAAGTGCTCGCTCAATACCTCAGAAAACGTCCCCTCAATAACTCAGACAGTGTTCTCTCAGTACCTCAGAAATGCTCCCTCAATACCACAGAAAGTGCTCCCTCAACACCTCAGATGGTTGTCCCTCAGTACCTCAGATAGTTCTCCCTCAATACCTCAAATAGTTCTCCCTCAGTACATCAGAAAGAGTTCCCACAATACCTCAGAAAATGCTCCCTGAATACAAGAGAAAGTGCTCCCTCAGTACCTCAAAAAGTGCTCCCTCAATACCTCAGATACTGATCACTCAGTACCTCAGAAAGTGCCCGCTCAATACCTCAGAAAGTGTCCCCTCAATACTTCTGACAGTGCTCTCTCAGTACCTCAGAAATGCTCCCTCAAAACCTCAGGAAGTGTTCCCTCAGTACCTCAGAAAGTGCTCCCTCAGTACCTCAGATGGTTCTCCCTCAATACCTCAGAAAGTGCTCCCTCAATACCTCAGAAATTGTTCCCATATATTTCAGAAAGTTCTCCCTCTGTACCTCAGATAGTGCTCCTTCAATACCTCAAAGTGCTCCCTGAATACTTCAGATAGTTTTCCCTCTGTACCTCAGATAATGCTCCCTCAATTCCTCTGATAGTGCTCCCCCAATACCTCAGAAAGTGCTCGCTCAGTACCTCAGAAAGTGCTCCCTCAATACCTCAGATAATGCTCCCTCAATTCCCCAGATAGTTCTCCCTCAGTACCTCTGAAGGTGCTCCCTCAATCCCTCAGAAATTGTTCCCCCAATATCTAAGTAAGTGCTCCCTCAATTTCTAAAAAATGCTCCCTCTGTACCTCAGAAAATGCTCCCTCAATACCTCAGACAGTGCTCCCTCAATACCTCAGACAGTGCTCCCTCAGTACCTCAGAAAGTGCTCTCTCAGTACCTCAGAAAATGCTCCGTTAGTGCCTCACAATGTGCTCCCTGAATACCTCAGATAGTTCTCCCTCAGTACCTCAGAAAGTGCTACCTCAATTCCTCAGCACATCTGAAATTGCTCCCTCAGTACCACAGAAAGTGCTCCCTCAGTACCTCAGAAAGTGCCCCCTCAGTACCTCAGAAAATACCCCCCCAATATCTAAGAAAGCACCACTTTGTCGTGTTTAACCCCCAAAGCCCCTCAGACAGTAGCTCCACAAAACATTCACACCCTCAACACTTCAGGGCTCAGCCCAGCTCCCCCCTCAGACTGTGTTCAAACCCCTTCAGACGGTAAGGACCCACATCCACTCCTGTCCAAGATTGGAGCCCAGGTTCCCAGAACATGACTTGTCTCTCTGGATTAATTTTAGAATTCCTACAGTGTAGAAGCAAGCCATTCCGTCCATTGGCCACACACTGACTGTCTGAACAGCATCCCACCCAGACTCACATCCTCTACTCGATCCCGGGAATGCTACATTTCCCATGGCATCTTTGGACTGTGGGAGGAAACTGGATCACCCGGAGGAAACCCGCACAGGTACAGAGAGAATGTGTAAACTCCATACAGACAGTCACCGGGCGTTAGAATCAAACCACTGAGGCACCGTGCTGTCCTCTCTCCCTGATTGTCATCTCATCTAACCTTTTACTAAGCAGTCTCCCATGTGAAACCTTCTCATCTGTCTCCTTGGTCATCCCTTCAAAAGCTCCATCAAGTTGGACACATCATTTCCACAAACAAAGCCAAGCTGACCATCCCTAATCAATTCTTGCTTTTCCAAATGTATGTAAGTTGTCTCTCAGAATGCCCTCCAACAGCTGACCCACCACTGCCATCAGGCTCACAGCTCCATAGTACAATGGCTGTACCTTGCAGCCTTACTTCAATAATGGCCCATCATTAATCACCCTCCAGTCTTCAGGCACCTCACCCGTTGTCACTGATCGGTCCATCTGACAAGACCATCTCCATCCTTCTGTAACCTAAGGCTATCCTCCTCAGTATTTATCACCCAACCAATCTTCATATCATTCATGAGCCCAATGATTAACCATCCACCATTCAAACCTACATCTTTTCTATCAGCCACATCAGCAAGACCCCAACAGTGAGACATGAACGGACAGAGATTTCTCATTGGGCCGTCACTGTCTGCTTCCTGTCACTCAGCATTCTGCGCCAAATTCCTGGGATATTGAGTTTTTGTGTTCACTATCAGATTCCAGTATGGATCCTGATAAAAGCCTCACTGACCTCCAAGCAGGCGACAGGAAAGTATTGCCCTTATTTACAGAGCTGGTCCCCTCCTTAAACAGTGCGATCCCATTGGTCAGACCTGACCTCCCCTTAACAGAACCATTCTGACTGTTCTTCCTGAACTCCAGTCTCTTTAAATGCTGATTAATTCTATCTCCCAAAATTGCTTCCAACAGACGTCCCACCCACGATATTAGCCTGACTGGCCTGGAGCTGCCTGGTATATCCCATGCTCCCTCTTGAATAACAGTACCACATGGTCAGTCTGCAGACAACTCTCCTGTGGCCAGAGAGGATTTGAAAATGTTTGCTCGTGTACCTGCTACTTCCTCCATCACCTCATTTGGTAAACTGAGATACATTTCCACTGTCTTTGGAGATTTATTGGGTTGTAAGAAGGCCAGACCACTCAGAACCATCTCTCTCTCTATATATGCTTATTCATGTAATTATATCACAGAGCATCTCCACGATTTATTATCAACCCTGTCCCAGTGAGCACTGACAAAATGCATCCATTCACTACACCCACTGGGTCCATGCACAAACTCTCACTGTTTTCCACAGCCTACTCTTTCTCTCATTATCAATTCATCCTTTATGACACTGTAAGGAATTTTCAGATTTTTATTTCCCCTCTTAGCCCTCCTCTCTCCCAGACAATTAGCCTGTGTTACGATTTGGAGGAGTGTGGGATATCATTCTGGAAGTGGATGAGCATTGGGAAGCTCAGAAATAAGGAACACACGACTGTGCTGAGTGTGGGGCAGTGAGATCCATTTGGGATGAGCAGACGGAAGCTGAGGAATAAACCTCAGCCCTGCAGCATGAAAATATCCCTTTGAGCTGGCAGGTCAGTCACGTGAAACGAACCCTCCAACCCCGGGAAAAGAGGATGTAACCTCTTCAAGTTCAAAAACCAAATGAAGACAGTCTATTTGAACACAGTCTCTGGAATCTGGACACGGGAATCATTGCTGAGCAGGGTCTGTAGGACGCAGAAGCAGAAATGTACTGAACAATTCCCGATATTCCTCGTAGACCATAGGACATGAGAGCAGAAATTAGGCCATTCAGGGGATCTGATAGTGTGGCACTCACTCAGTACTGACTCTCTTACAATGCAGGAATCCCTCAGACTGATACGCTGACAGTGCAGCACTCCCTTAGTAATGACCCTCTGACAGTGCAGCACTCTCTCAGTACTGACCCTCTGACAGTGCAGCACTCCCTCAGTAATGACCCTCTGACAGTGCAGCACTCTCTCAGTACTGACCCTCTGACAGTGCAGCACTCCCTTAATAATGACCCTCTGACAGTGCAGCACTCCCTCAGTACTGACCCTCTGACAGTGCAGCACTCCCTCAGTACTGACCCTCTGAGTGTAGCACTCTCTCTGGACTGACCCTCTTACAGTGCAGCATTCCCTCAATACTGACCCTCTGACAGTGCTGCACTCCCTCAGCAGTGACACTCTGACAATGCAGCACTCCCTCAGTACTGACACTCTGACAGTGCAGCACTCCGTCAGTACTGACCCTCTGACAGTGCAGCAATCCCTCAGCAATGACCCTCTGACAGTGCAACGCTCGCTCAGTACTGACCCACTGACAGTGCAGCACTCCTTCAGTACTGACTCTCTGACAGTGCAGCACTCCCTCAGTACTGACCGTGTGACAGTGCAGCTCTCCCTCAGTACTGACCCTCTGACAGTGCAGTAGTCCCTCAGAACTGACCGTCTGACAGTGCAGCATTCCCTCAATACTGACCCTCTAACAGTGCAGCATTCCCTCAGTACTGACACTCTGACAGTGCTGCACTCCCTCAGCAGTGTCCCTCTGACAGTGCAGCACTCCCTCAGCACTAACCCTCTGACAGTGCAGCACTCCCTCAGTACTGACCCTCTGACAATGCTGCACTCCCTCCATACTGATCCTCTGACAGTGCAGCTCTCCCTCAGTACTGACGCTCTGACAGTGCAGCACTCCCTCAGTACTGACCCTCTGACAATGCTGCACTCCCTCCACACTGATCCTCTGACAGTGCAGCACTCCCTCAGTACTGATCCTCTTAGAGTGCAGCATTCCCTCAATACTGACGCTCTGACAGTGCAGCACTCCCTCACCAGTGACCCGTTGAAAGTGCAGCACTCCCTCATCACTGACCCTCTGACAGTGCAGCACTCCCTCAGTACTGAACCTCTGACAGTGCAGCACTCCCTCAGAACTGACCGTCTGACAGTGCAGCATTCCCTCAGTACTGACCCTCTGACAGTGCTGCACTCCCTCAGTACTGAACCTCTGATAGTGCAGCACTCCCTCAGAACTGACCGTCTGACAGTGCAGCATTCCCTCAGTACTGAACCTCTGACAGTGCAGCATTCCCTCAATACAGACCCTGTGACAGTGCTGCACTCCCTCGGCAGTGACCCTCTGACAGTGCAGCACTCCTTCAGCACTAACCCTCTGACAGTGCAGCACTCCCTCAGTACTGACCCTCTGACAATGCTGCACTCCCTCCACACTGATCCTCAGACAGTGCAGCACTCCCTCAGTACTGATCCACTTAGAGTGCAGCATTCCCTCAATACTGACGCTCTGACAGTGCAGCACTCCCTCAGCAGTGACCCGTTGAAAGTGCAGCACTCCCTCAGCACTGACCCTCTGACAGTGCAGCACTCCCTCAGTACTGAACCTCTGACAGTGCAGCACTCCCTTAGAACTGATCCTCTGACAGTGCAGCACTCCCTCAGAACTGACCGTCTGACAGTGCAGCATTCCCTCAGTACTGACCCTCTGACAGTGCAGCACTCCCTCAGTACTGAACCTCTTACAGTGCAGCACTCCCTCAGTAATGACCATCTGACAGTGCTGCACTCCCTCAGTACTGACCCTCTGACAGTGCAGCACTCCCTCTGTACTGACCCTCTGACAGCTCGGCACTCCCTCAGCACTGACTCTCTGACAGTGCAGCACTCTCTCAGTACTGACCATCTGGCAGTGTAGCACTCCCTCAGTACTGACCATCTGACAGTGCAGCACTCCCTCAGTACTGACCCTCTGACAATGCTGCACTCCCTCCACACTGATCCTCTGACAGTGCAGCTCTCCCTCAGTACTGACCCTCTGACAGTGCAGCACTCCCTCAGTACTGACTCACTGACAGTGCAGCACTCCCTCAGTACTGACCCTCTGACAGTGCAGCACTCACTCAGTACTGACCCTCTGACAGTGCAGCACTCCGTCAGTACTGAACCTCTGACAGTGTAGCACTCTCTCTGTACTGACCCTCTGACAGTGCAACGCTCCCTCAGTACTGACCGTCTGATAGTGTAGCACTCTCTCTGTAATGACCCTCTGACAGTGCAGCACGCCCTCCACACTGACACTCTGACAATGCAGCACTCCCTCCACACCTATCCTCTGACAGTGCAGCTCTCCCACAGTACTGACCCTCACACAGTGCAGCACTCCCTCAGTACTGACCCTCTGACAGTGCAGCACTCCCTCAGTACTGACCCTCACACAGTGCAGCATTCCCTCAATACTGACCCTCTCACAGTGCAGCACTCCCTCAGTACTGATCCTCTGACAGTGCAGCACTCCCTCAGTACTGATCCTCACACAGTGCAGCATTCCCTCAGTACTGACCCTCTCACAGTGCAGCACTCCCTCAGTACTGACCCTCTGACAGTGCAGCACTCCCTCTGTAATGACCCTCTGAAACAACACCTTCAGAACTGACACACTGACCAAGTAGCGCTCCCTAAGTAATGACCCTTGACAGACCATCACTCTCTCTGTACTGACCCTCTGGCAATGCAGCAATCACTCAGTACTGACTGTCGGACACATAGTGTGGCGCTCCATCAGTACTGACCCTCTCACAGCGCGCTGATCCCTCCGTACTAAGCACCTCAGTGTGTGGTGCTCCTTCAGTTCTAACCCTTTCACAGTGCAGCGCTCCCACAGTAGTAACCCTCTCACAGTGCGACAGTCTGACAGCATGGCCACTCATTAGCACTGACTCGCAGAGAGTGTGCACTTCATCATTGCTGACTCTCTCAATGCATAGCAATCCCCCCGTCCTGACACTCTGACAATGCTGCACTCCCTCCAGACTGACCCTCTGACAATGCTGCACTCACTCCACACTGATCCTCTGACAATGCTGCACTCTCTCCACACTGATCCTCTGACAATGCTGCACTCCCTCCACACTGATCCTCTGACAGTGCAGCTCTCCCTCAGTAACGACCCTCTGACAGTGCAGCACTCCCTCAGTACTGACCCTCTGACAGTGCAGGACTCCCTCAGTAATGACCCTCTGAAACAACACCTTCAGAACTGACACGCTGACCAAGTAGCACTCCCTAAGTAATGTCCCTTTGACAGTCCATCACTCTCTCAGTACTGACCCTCTGGCAATGCAGCAATCACTCAGTACTGACTGTCCGACACATAGTGTGGCGCTCCATCAGTACTGACCCTCTCACGGCGCGGTGATCCCTCAGTACTAAACCCCTCAGTGTACGGTGCTCCTTCAGTTCTAACCCTTTCACAGTGCAGCGCTCCCACAGTAGTAACCCTCTCACTGTGCGACACTCTGACAGCATGGCCACCCATTAGCACTGACCAGCAGAGAGTGTGCACTTCATCATTGCTGACTCTCTCACTGCATAGCAATCACCCTGTCCTGACTCTCTGACAATGCTGCACTCCCTCCACACAGACCCTCTGAGAGTGCTGCACTCCCTCCACACTGACCCTCTGACAATGCTGCACTCCCTCCACACTGATCCTCTGACAATGCTGCACTCCCTCCACACTGACCCTCGGACAGTGCTGCACTACCACAACCATGACCCTCTGACAATGCTGCACTCCCACCACACTGATCCTCTGATAGTGATGCACTCCCTTTGTACTGACTCTCTGACAGTGTGGAAGTGACCCTGTACTGACCCTCCGACAGTGTGGCCCAATCTCAGGACAAAACCACTGTCAGTGCAGCTCTCCATCAGAACTGACCCATTGACAGTGTAGCACTCCATCAGAGCTGGCACTCTGACAGAACAGCACTCCCTCAGTACTGACCCTCTGACAGTGCAGCACTCCCTCAGTACTGACCCTCTGACAGTACAGCACTACCTCAGTACTGACCCTCTGACAGTGCAGCACTCCCTGAGTACTGACCCTATGACAGTGCAGTACTACATCAGAACTGACCCTCTGACAGTGCAGGACTCCCACAGTACTGACTTATTGACAGTGCAGCTCTCCCTCAGTACTGACCCTCTGACAGTGCTCCACTCCCTCACTACTGACCTCTGACAGTGCAGCACTCCCTCAGTACTGATCCTCCGACACTGCAGCTCTCCCTCAGTACTGACCCTCTGACAGTGCAGCTCTCCCTCAGTACTGACCCTCTCACAGTGCAGCACTCCCTCAGTACTGACTCTCTGACTGTGCAGCACTCCCTCAGTACTGACCCTCTGACAGTGCAGCTCTCCCTCAGTACTGACCCTCTCACAGTGCAGCACTCCCTCAGTAATGACCCTCTGACACTGCAGCACTCCCTCAGTACTGACTCTCTGACTGTGCAGCACTCCCTCTGTAATGACCCTCTGAAACAATACCCTCAGAACTGACACACTGACCAAGTAGCGCTCCCTAAGTAATGACCCTTTGACAGTCCATCACTCTCTCAGTACTGACCCTCTGGCAATGCAGCAATCACTCAGTACCGACTGTCCGACACATAGTGTGGCGCTCCATCAGTACTGACCCTCTCACAGCGCGGTGATCCCTCAGTAATAACCCCGTCAGTGTGTGGTGATCCCTCACTTCTAACCCTTTCACAGTGCAGCGCTCCCTCAGTGGTAACCCTCTCACAGTGCAACAATCTGACAGCATGGCCATTCATTAGCACTCATCCGCAGAGAGTGTGCACCTCATCATTGCTGACTCTCTCACTGCATAGCAATCCCCCCGTCCTGACTCTCTGACAATGCTGCACTCCCTCCACACAGACCCCCTGACAATGCAGCACTCCCTCCACACTGACCCTCTGACAATGCTGCTCTCCCTCCACGCTGACCCTCTGACAATGCTGCACTTCCTCCACACTGACCCTCTGACAATGCTGCTCTCCCTCCACGCTGACCCTCTGACAATGCTGCACTCGCCCCACACTGACCCTCTGACAATGCAGCACTCCCTCCACACTGACCCTCTGACAATGCTGCATTCCCTCCACACTGACCCTCTGACAATGCTGCACTCCCTCCACACTGACCCTCTGACAATGTTGCCCTCCCTCCACACTGACCGTCTGACAATGCTGCACTCCCTCCACACTTACCCTCTGACAATGCTGCATTCCCTCCACACTGACCCTCTGACAATGCTGCACTCCCTCCACACTGACCCTCTGACAATTCTGCACACCCTCCACACTGATCCTCTGACAATGTTGCACTCCCTCCACACTGACCCACTGACAATGCTGCACACCCTCCACACTGATCCTCTGACAATGCTGCACTTGCTCCACACTGACCCTCTGAAAATGCTGCACTCTCTCCACACTGATCCTCTGACAATGCTGCACACCCACACACTGACCCTCCGACAATGCTGCATTCCCTCCACACTGATCCTCTGACAATGCTGCACTCCCTCCACACTGACCCTCTGACAATGTTGCCCTCCCTCCACACTGATCCTCTGATAATGCTGCACTCCACAACACTGACCCTCTGACAATGCTGCACTCCCTCCACACTGATCCTCTGACAATGCTGCACTCCCACCAGGCTGATCCTCTGATAGTGATGCACTCCCTCTGTACAAACACTCTGACAGTCTGGAAGTGACCCTCTACTGACTCTCCGATAGTGTGGCCCAATCTCAGGACAAAACCTCTGACAGTGCAGCTCTCCATCAGAACTGACCCATTGATAGTGTAGCACTTCATCAGAGTTGACACTCTGACAGTACAGCACCCCCTCACTACTGACCCTCTGACAGTACACCATTTCCTCAGAAATGACCCATTGACAGTGCAGCACTCCCTCAGTACTGGCCCTCTGACAGTGCAGCAATCTCTCACTACTGACCCTATGACAGCGCGGCACTCCCTCAGTACTGACCCTCTGGCAGCGCAGCACTCCCTCAGTACTGACCCTCTGACAATTCTGCACTCCCCCCACACTGAACTTCTGACAGTGCAGCTCTCCCTCAGTACTGACCCTCTGACAGTGCAGCACTCCCTCAGTACTGTCTCATTAACAGTGCTGCACTCCCTCAGTACTGACCCTCTGACAGTGCAGCACTCACTCAGCACTGACCCTCTGACAATGCAGCTCTCCCTCAGTAATGATCATCTGACAGTGCTGCACTCCCTCAGTACTGACCCTCTGACAGTGCAGCACTCCCTCTGTACTGACCCTCTGACAGTGTAGCACTCTCTCTGTACTGGCCCTCTGACAGTGCAATGCTCCCTCAGTTCTGACCCTCTGTTAGTGTAGCACTCTCTCTGCAATGACCCTCTGACAATGCTATACTCCCTCCACACTGACACTCTGACAATGCTGCACTCCCTCCACACTGATCCTCTGACAGTGCAGCTCTCCCTCAGTACTGACCCTCTGACAGTGTAGCACTCCCTCAGTACTGACCTCTGACAGTGCAGCACTCCCTCAGTACTGATCCTCTTACAGTGCAGCACTCCCTCAGTACTGACCCTCTGACAGTGCAGCACTCCCTCAGTACTGACCCTCTGACAGTGCAGCACTCCCTCAGTAATGACCCTCTGAAACAACACCCTCAGAACTGACACACTGACCAAGTAGCGCTCCCTAAGTAATGACCCTTTGACAGACCATCACTCTCTCAGTACTGACCCTCTGGCAATGCAGCAATCACTCAGTACTGGCTGTCGGACACTTAGTGTGGCGCTCCATCAGTACTGACCCTCTGACAGCGCGCTGATCCCTCAGTAATAACCCCGTCAGTGTGTGGCGATCCCTCAGTTCTAACCCTTTCACAGTGCAGCGCTCCCTCAGTAGTAACCGTTTCACAGTGCGACACTCTGACAGCATGGCCATCCATTAGCACTGACCAGCCGAGAGTGTGCACTTCATCATTGCTGACTCTCTCACTGCATAGCAATCCCCCCGTACTGACTCTCTGACAATGCTGCACTCCCCCCACACTGATCCTCTGATAATGCTGCACTCCCTCCACACTGATCCTCTGACAATGCTGCATTCCCTCCACACTGACCCTCTGACAATGCTGCACTCCCTCCATACTGATCCTGTGGTAATGCTGCACTCCCACACACTGACCCTCTGACAATGCTGCACTCCCTCCACACTGACCCTCTGACAATGCTGCACTCCCACCACACTGATCCTCTGATAGTGATGCACTCCCTCTGTGCTGACTCTCTGACAGTGTGGAAGTGACCCTGTACTGACCCTCCGACAGTGTGGCCCAATCTCTGGACAAAACCTCTGACAGTGCAGCTCTCCATCAGAACTGACCCATTGACAGTGTAGCACTCCATCAGAGCTGACAGTCTGACAGTACAGCACTCCCTCAGTACTGACCCTCTGACAGTGCAGCACTCCCTCACTACTGACCGTCTGACAGTGCACCACTCCCTCAGTACTGACCCTCTGACAGTGCAGCACTCCCTCAGTACTGACCCTCTGACTGTGTAGCACTCCCTCAGTACTGTCCCTCTGACAGTGCAGCACTCCCTCACAACTGACCCTCTGACAGTGCTAATCTCTCTCTGTACTGACCCTCTGACAGTGCTGCTCTCTCTCTGTACTGACACTCTGAATTATCACTCACTCAGAACTGACACTCTCACTGTGTAGCGCTCCCTCAGTACTGACCTTTTGATAGTGCATGCTCCCTCAGTGCTGACCCTCTGACAGTGCAACACTCCCTCAGTGCTGACCCTCTGACAGTGCAGCACTCCCTCAGTACTGACCCTCTGATGGTGCAATGATCTCAGAGTACAGAGCCTCAGACAGTGCCGCATTCCCTCTGGACTGAACCTCTGACAGTTGGGTGCTCCCTCAGTACTGACCATTTGACAGTGTAGTATTCTTCAGAAATGGCCTTCTAGTAATGAAGCAGTCCCTCACTACTGACTGTCCGACAGTGCGGTGATCCCTCAGTACTGACCCTCTGGCAATGCAGCACTCTCTCAGTACTGACCCTCTGACAGTGCAGCACTCCCTCAGTACTGACCCTCTGGCAATGCAGCACTCCCACAGTACTGACCCTCTGGCAATGCAGCACTCCCTCAGTACTGGCTCTCTGACAGTGCAGCACTCCCACAGTACTGACCCTCTGGCAATGCTGCACCCCCTCAGTACTGACGCTCTGACAGTGCTGCACCCCCTCAGTACTGACCCTCTGGCAGTGCAGCACTCCCTCAGCACTGACCCTCTTTTTTCTATTTCATGGAGTCTTGTGGAAATGTGGAGACATAGGGTTTGCAGATTCTGAGGATGTATGAGCGAGACGCACAAACCAAGCCCTGTCTGAAACTCTCTGTAATAGACTATTCAGAGGCACAGAGTCAAGAGATGCACAGCTTGGAAACAGACTCTTCTGTCCAACGCATCCATAATAACTAGATGTTCTCATCTCATTTCATTCCCTTTGCTCGCACTTGGCTGATATCCCTCTAAACCCTTCCTATTCACATACTCATCCATTGAAATGTCGCAATTGTACCAGCCCCCATCACTTCCTCTGGCAGCTACCTGCATGCCCTTGAATAAGTGCTCAAACATTCATACTGTCGATACAAACTCCAATAAACACCAACCTACAAAAGGGTATCATTGTCATTTTCAACCCACCCTTTGCTTCATCGTTATGCTGATTTCAGCACAGGTACAGAAACAGTCTTAGTTACCATCCACCGTCACCCTGTAATACACTTATTTTCAAATGGGGCTTGCATGTGATTCCCACCCCCTCTAATAGTTACCTGGAAGGTGGGGGTGAGCTGTACTCTCCTGCTGCAGTCCTTGGGTGTCCCACAGTGATGTTAGGGAGGGAGCTCCAGGATTTTGACCTGAACCATGTAAAGAGCTCTCTTCCTGGAGTACCTTTTTAAAGTTGGGAAGTTAGTATAGACCAGGAGGACCCGAGAGCTGCTGTCCTGTCAGAGAGAGAGGCCTGGTGGGTCACACACCTCAGGTGAGGGGCGAGGTTGAGAAGCTGGGGCCTTCATGGTAATTTCAGACATGATAGAGATTGAGCCAACAGTGTTGACATCACAAACCTGTTAGCTGAGGTAACTGACCCCACTTTGTAGCCGAGGGATTCAATCCCTTGAACAGAGCAAGCTTGAGAATTCAACACTAAAACCAATCTGTACGGATGCACTGGAGACCTGAAACATCAATACAGAGATTGCTGAAGAAGCTAAGCATGTCCGGCAGCATCTCTGAAGGGAGAGGGAGAAAGAGACAGACAGAGTTTACCTTTCAATCCAGTGATTTCTGCGGGAAAGTTCCTTCAGAACAGGCCGTTTTGAGAAAGGGTCCCTTGAAATGTGAATTGTTCCTCTCTCTCCTCACCGTTGCTACTGAATATCCCCAGCCATCTGTTTGCTTGAGAATTTGATCTGACCTGATCCAAGCGTCGCTGAGTCATTCAGTCTGTGCTCAATGCCCTGAGGCTGCTTCTGCTGAAAGTTGACAAACAGGTTTAAAGCTTTATAAGGTGTTGTATTCGGAGGGCGGGCTACATGGGAGAACAGATACAGAACACAGGCACTTCACAAAGATCCTTATCAATGTAACTTTGTGATGTTAATTCAGAAGGAACAGCTCAGACCTAACATTTCAGTTAATCAGCCAAGGGGAGTGTATATGTCATGGCAAAGACTTGTTGTACAGACTGTACAGAACCGAACTTTAGTGACTGTGTTTGTACGGAGAGTTTTTTTTGTGAATAAAGTCTCTTCTTGAAATTGATATAAATATTTTTTCAAGGGGGATCAAGCATCTTGAGCTGGTGGAGACATTGCCCTTATCTATAATCTTTCTTAAATAAACACTAGAGAAGTTAGATACTCCCCGGGTATACACATCAAACGGTCACCAATGGGGAGGAGATGGTGGGATTGTCAGGGGGGCTCAGTGTTGCCTCACCCCACCCGGGTTCGATTCCAGCCTCGGGCGACTGTCTGTGTGGAGTTGGCACATTCTCCCCGTGTCACTGCAGGCTAGGTGGATTAGCCAGAGGAATGAAGGGTTCCTGGGATGGGGCGGGGGGTAGGGGAATGCGGTGGGGGGGGGGGAATAGGATGCTCTGACGAGGGTCAGTGTGAACCTGATGGGCCGAATGATCAATCCAGAGACTCAAATAATGTTCTGGGCCGTAGGGGGAGGCTGTGGGTCATCGCAGTGAGAACAGGTTTGGGAATGATCACGGTCCAAGGGGGTAACAGGTTTGCTTTCTGAGATGTTGAGGGTATGATGTTTTCTCGAGGTGCTCTGGGGATAAACTTACTGAGGGGATGGTTTCTAAGGTATTGAGGGAGCACTATCTGTCAGTACAGGGTGCAGAGGGTCGCAAGGTACAGATACACTTCATAGATCATAGAACATAGAACAGTACAGCACAGAACAGGCCCTTCAGCCCACGATGTTGTGCTGAGCATTGATCCTCATGTAAGGTAAACCTAATGTACGGACCCTCAAATGTCTGTGACCATATACATATCCAGCAGTCTCTTAAATGTTCCCACTTCGCTTCCACAACTGCTGCTGGCAATGCATTCCATGCTCGCACAACTCTCTGTGTAAAGAACCCACCTCTGACATCCCCTCTATACTTTCCGCCAAACAGCTTAAAACTCTGACCCCTCGTGTTAGTCATTTCTGCACTGTGATATAGTCTCTGGCTATCGACTCTATCTATGCCTCTCATTATCTTGTATAACTCAATTAGGTCCCCTCACTTTCTTCTTTTTTCCAATGAAAAAAGTCCAAGCTCAGTCAACCTCTCTTCGTTAGATAAGCCACCTATTCCAGGCAGCATCCTGGTAAACCTCCTCTGAACCCTCTCCAAAGCATCCACATCTTTCCGATAATAGGGTGACCAGAACTGGACACAGTGTTCCAAGTGCGGTCTAACCAAAGTTTTATAGAGCTGCAACAATATCTCACGGCTCTTAAACTCAATCCCCCTGTTAATGAAAGCCAAAACACGAAATGCTTTCTTCACAACCCTGCCCACCTGGGTGGCCATTTTAAGGGATCTATGTACGTGCACACCAAGATCTCTCTGTTCCTTCACACTGCCTTAATCCTGTTCTCAGCTTTCAAATTCGACTTTCCAAAATGCATCACCTCGCATTTATCCAGGTTGAACACCATCTGCCACCTCTCAGCCCAGCTCTGCATCCTGTCAATGTCCCGCTGCAGCCTACAACAGCCCTCTACACTGTCAACGACACCTCCAACCTTTGTGTTGTCTGCAAACTTGCTGACCCATCCTTCAATCCCCTCATCCATGTCATTAATCAAAGTTAAAAAAGGGTAGAGGCCCAAGGACAGAGCCCACCACTCACCACTGACTTCCAGGCAGAATACTTTCCTTCCACTACCACTCGCCGTCTTCTGTCGACCGGCTAATTCTGTATCCAGACAGTTACATTTCCCTGTATCCCATTCCTCCTGACCTTCTGAATGAGCCTACCATGGGGAACCTTATCAAATGCCTTATTGAAGTCCAGATACACAGCATCCACCGCTCGACCCTCATCAACTTGTCTAGTAACATCCTCAAAGAACTCAATAAGATTTGTGAGGCATGACCTGCCCCTCACAAAGCCGTGCTGACTGCATTTAATCAAACCACGCTCTTCCAGAGGGTCATATATCCTATCCCTCAGAATCCTTTCTAACACCTTGCAGACGACAGACGTGAGACTGACTGGTCTGTAATTGCTGGGGATTTCCCTATTTCCTTTGTTGAAGAGAGGAATTACATTTGCCTCCCTCCAGTCCTCAGGTACGACTCCAGTGGAGAGCGAGGATGCAAAGATCTTCGCAAGCGGCGAAGCCGTCACATTTCTCTCTTCCTAAAGCAGCCGAGGACAAATCTGGTCTGGCCCTGGAGACTTGTCAATCTTAACATTCGTCAAAAATTTCAGCACATCAGCTTCCTCAATCTCTATCTGATCCAGCATGCTTACCTGCTCCTCAATGGTTTCATTCACTACAAGGTCCTTTTCTTTAGTAAAGATAGAAGCAAAAAACCCATTTAGGGCTCCCCGTACCCCCTCAGACTCTACACACAAGTTCCCTATGCTATCCCTGATCGGTTCTCCTCCTTATTTGATCATTCTCTTATTCCTCACATACGTGTAAAATGCCTTTGGATTCTCCCTAATCCTTCCAGCCAAGCCTTTCTCGTGCTCCCTCCTGGCTCTCCTCAGACCATTTTTGAGCTCCTTCCCCGCCTGCCTGTAATCCTCTAGAGCTGAGCAAGACCTTAGCTTCCTCCACCTTACGTAAGTGGCCTTCTTTATTTTGACGAGAAGCTCCTCCGCTCTCGTCATCCAAGGTTCCTTTATCTTACCCCTTGTTGCCTATCTCAGAGGAACATATTTATGCATCAGTCGCAACAACTGTTCCTTAAACCGTCTCCACATGTCTATAGTGCCCTTTCTATGGAACAATTGCTCCCAGTCCATGCTTCCTAACCCACGTCTGATAGTATCATAGTATCCTTTTCCCCAATTAAATACCCTCCCATTGTACATGCTTCTCTCCTTCTCCATAGCTATGTACAATGCGAGGCAGTTGTGGTCACTATCACCAAAATGCTCTCCCACCACAAGATCTGACACCTGCTCAGGCTCATTGTCAGGTTAGGTGAAATGGCCATGCTAAATTGCCTGTCATGTTAGGTGCATTAATCAGGGGTAAATGTAGGGGAATGTGTCTGGGTGGGTTCCTCTTCGGAGGGTCAGTGTGGACATGTTGGGCTGAAGGGACTGTTTCCACACTGTAGGGAATCTAAGGATCTATCCTTGGCCCCTCCTTTTTCTCACCTACACACTGCCAGGAGGTGATATCGTCCAAAAGCACCGCGTTAGGTTTCACATGTACACTGACAATGCCCAGCTCTCCCTCCCCATCATCCCTCTCCATTATTCCACTGTTATTCAGTTATCAAACTGCTGACCACATTCCCACTACTCGATTGGCTGCATTTTCTCCAATGAAACATTGTAATGGTTAAACCCGTTGCCTTCAGATGCTATTAGAAATTACTTTCCCTTACTGCTGAGCCCCTCCCTCTCGCTGGGTGCAGTCTGAGGTAGAACTACACTCTTTACAACATTGCTGTTATATCTGTAACCCCAAGGAGACCTTCTGATCAGATTCTACACAATAACAAACACCAGGAATTCCAATCTTTAAAATGTTGCTTGTCTCCACCTCACCCCAGTCCCATTGCTACTGAAACCCCTTACCCGTGTCGGTGTTGCCTTAAACTTGATGAATCTGAAACAGAGCCCTTGATTCCTTGACTGACCCAGAATCTGCTGGCTTTCTGTGTTTCCTGCACAATGACCCCCCTGGTCCCTTTGTGGTGCAGCTTTCTACAGTTCCCACCATGTCAATAGCACTCTGTTCTCTTACTATCCCCTCCAAAATGACCAACTTCCCATTTTCCCAAATTATACTCCATCTGGCAACTTGTTGCCCCCTTCTCCTGTGCATCTCTCACACTTACCAATCCTCTTAGAACTTTACAGTTCTGCCTTTTCTGACAGATTCCACCCAATTCTTCTAAACGTTAACTGGTTGTCCTGGGCAGTGGGAAGCGTGCAGTGTTGCTCTATGGGAGGACTAGGAGGAACTTGCTGCCCATTGGTCAGAATGGAGGCCACTTGCCCATCGAGCTGCATGAGCCTTTCACCCCCCATGTCTTATTGATGAGGCACAGCGGCAGCACAGAAGTTAAAAAAGAAGCAGCAAATCCTGCTCTCCACATCTCACTGACTCTTGGAACATTCTGTCCCATGTGTCAAAGATCTGCCCTGTTCAGTCACATGAAGTCCCAAGTTGGAAACTCCTAGAAACCCACATAGATTTCCCCCTGAACTGACTGCAGCCCTCCACAAGGGGTAATGTGTCCAGTCATCCTGGGCCAGGAGGAGGTGGTGGTGCGAGTTTCTAACCTTTTGATAAGCGGGACTCACATAAATCTTAAGCCAGACCAGATAATAACGCAAGTTCTATTTACCAAAGGACATCAGTGATGTCAAGGTAGATATAGATCTCTACCTAATGCACCATGCACTATAGTAAATCTGTTAACGCAAACTGTAAGGAATCTGTCAAAAAACTATTTCTAAACAAACCTTATCTTTCAAAATGCATGTATATCTCATCCCTCAGAGTCTTCTCAAGTAATGTACCTACCACAATTGTTAGGTTTCCTGGTCTATAGATCCCAGATTTTTTTTTGCTTCTGTTTTTGAATAATGGCACAACATTTGCTAATCTCCAATATTCTGGAGCCTAAACTGTAGCTAATGATGATGCAAAAGTATTAACCAGGGTCCTCGTAGTTTCTTCTGTAGCCTTTTGCAGTGTTCTTGAATACATCTGTATAGGACCAGGATATTTATCCACCTTCATACATTCTAATGCATCCAACACGTTTTCTCCTGTGATATTGACTCACCCCAAGATAGCACTACTACCTTTGTTGACCTCCCTAGTCTTCATGTTTTTCTCCACGGTAAAGGCAGAGGAGAAAGATTCATTGAGAATCTCGCAAATCTCCTACGGTTCTAGACATGCATGTCCACTTTGGAACTTGAGGGGTCATGCTCTCATTTAGTTATTCTTTTTAATTTAATATACTTAAAGAACCTCTTTGCATTCACCATAAACTTCTCAGCCAAAGCTATCTTGTGCCCCCTTTTCGCACTCCCGATTTCATTCTTCAGTAAACTACCGTATCCCCTGTACAACTCCAGGTATTACCTCTATCCCAGCTGCCTGGACCTGAGCCACGCTTTCTTTTTGCTGGTCAAAGCCTCAATATCTCGTGACATCCAGAGTTCCCTCTTCCACCAACCTTGCCTTTTACCCTCACAGTAACATATAGACCTTAAACTGTAGACATTTCACTTTTAAACATCTCCCACTTGCAGGAGGTCCCTTCGCCTGCAAACAAACTCCTCCAACCAACCCCTACAAGCTCCTGCCTAATTCCACTAAAATGCTCCTTGCCCCAAGTTTGAAGTTGAATATGTGGAGCAGTTTTGTCCCTCTCTGTAGCTATTTAAAAATTGATACATCTACGGTCACTGGTCCCAGACTACTCCCCCATTGACACCTCAGTCACCTGTCCTGCCCTAGATCTTAGAGTAGGTCAAGTTTTGTCCCTTCCCGAGTTGTACCCTGTACTTACTGCTTGAGGAAACTATTCTGAACACACTTCATATATACACCCCATCTCAGTCCTTAATTCTATGTTATTCCAAGTCTATGTTAGGAAAATTAAAATCTCCTACTAATGGAATCCTATTGGTCCTGCAAGTCTCCCCAGTCTGTCTCCATATTTTTGTTCCCCTAAATCTTCGTTTATTATTTGGGGACCGATAGTACAATCCAAATACTATCACCATTCCCTTCTTATTTATTAGTTCCCCAGACAAATCCTCACAGGATGATCCATCAATTAATTTATCTCTGATTACTGCTGTGTTACTCGCCTTAATAAAAAATGAAGTCCCCTCCCCTCCTTCCACAATCTCTATCCCGCATAACACCTATACCCTGGTACATTAAGCTGCGAGTGCTGTCCCTCCCTTAGCTATGTTTCAGGAATGGCTATAATATCCCAGTCCCACGTACCGATTCGTGCCCTGAGTTCATCGGCCTTACCTGTCAGCCATCTTGCATTGAAACAGTTAAAATTTAATCCAACAGGCATTCCTTGCTCCCTGTCATTGTCTAGCCTGACCTGTCTCTTCATTTTACTGCTCCTGATTACTGTATCTCCTTCAAGCCTCACACTTGCCTCCCTGCTGTTGAGGATCCCACCCTTCCCGAACCCCAGCAAATCTACTTGAAACCCTCCCTTGCAGCAGTTGAAAACCTGCCTGCCAGGATATTGGTCCCCTTCCAGTTTAGGTACAACCCGTCCTTCCTGTACACGTCTCCTTGCCCCACAAAAGATCCCAGTAATCCAAAACTCTCTTCCCCCTGCACAAATTCTTTAGCCACCCCTTCATCCGCCATATCCTCCTGTTCTTACCCTCACTAGCACGGAGAAATGGAAGTAAACTGGATATTACCACTGTCATGGTCCTGTCTTTTATCCTTTTCCCTAACTCTCTACAATCACTCTGCAGGATGTCATCACTATTTCTACCTGTGTCACTGTGTCCTTTGTACCAATGTGCACAATGACTTCTGGCTGCTTCCCGCCCCCCCCCCCCCCCAATCCACCCCACCCTCGGTGAGAACATTCTGCAGAAGCTCTGAGACATCCTGAACCCTGGCATGTGGGAGACTACACACCATTCCGGATTCCCATTTGCAGCCACAGAATCTCCTGTCCGTTCCTCTCACTATCGATTCGGATAATTACTTCTGTAGTTATTCTGCTTGCACAGCCTTCTGACAATGGGATTTCTTCATGAAACAGTTGAATTTGGCTGAACTGTTTTGCTTCAGACCATGGGAAGATTCTAATGAATCCTCATCAGGAATCCTCCATTAATGGGAAAGACGACTGGGCTTTTTTTCACTCCACACATTGCTGTGATGAGTGATAGGGAAACAGAAAGGGAGCAATAGAATGTTTCTCCATAGACAGGCTACATTTTCCATCTGTAAGTTAAATCAGTAACGTTATCATTCTTACACTGGACTCTGTGAGCTCTTCTTGAACAATTGTCCGAACAATATGACTCCATCACATTCTCGACTCCAGGTCAGTGCATTATTGCATAATCAATTCATTAACAATAAATGGTCATAATTGTTTTGAAGATGTGTCAATATGTGCTTGCATAATGTAAAAAGAAGCGTTTCATGTCTTCACAATATCTGTGTTAAAATGAATATTCTTAAACATATACAGTAATTGCTGGAAAAGCTCAGCTTGTCTGTCAGCATGTAGGAAGGAAATTTACAGTTCAATGTTTCTGTCCAATGACCTTTCCTTTGAAGCTAACTTGTTCTTAAAGTATTTCCCCAGCTTTATTCTCCCGCACAAGAAGAAATATCCATCCGGTATTCACCAACTGCACTCTTCTCAAGGTATTATATGGTCAATAAAACATTCCTCATTTTCAGGCCGAAGTGTTAATTCTTCATAACATAATGCCTTCATCCCAAGAATGAGTAAAGAGAAACATCTTTGAGACGTTTAGAAACCAATTTTGTTTATTTTTAATTTTCAGCTTAGACAGTTACAACTACACATAATACAACTGATGTAATCTCAGCAATACCCTGTACTGATGCAGAAAATATCGCTCACCAATCAGTATCCTATTGCAGACGTTCTGCCCTCCACTGTCTTTATCCCATTGCAGACGCTCTGAGCTCCCCTGTCTATATCCCATTGCAGACGCTTTACCTTCCCCTAGATGTATCCAATTGCAGAAACTCTACCCTTCCCCTGTCTGGATCCCATTGCAGATGCTCTGCCCTCCCCGTCTGTATCCCACTGCAGACGTTATGCCTCCCCTGTCTGTATCCCACTGCAGACGTTATGCCTCCCCTGTCTGTATTCAATTGCAGATGCACTGCCCTCACCCATTGCAGACACTCTTCTCTCCCCCTGTCTGTATCCCAATGCAGGCACTCTGCACTCACCCATCAGCATCCCATTGCAGACACTCTTCCTTCCCCCTGTCTGTAGCCGATTGCAGGCGTGCATCCCTTCCCCAGTCTGTATCCCATTGTAGACGCACTGCCCTCGCTCTGCCCTCCGCTGTCTGTCCACTATTGTAGACGCACTGCCCTCGCTATGCCCCCCGCTGTCTGTCTGTATCCCATTGCAGACGCTTTGGCCTCCCCATTTGTATTCTACTGCAGACAGTCTTCCCTCCCCCGTCCATATCCCATTGCAGACGTTCTGCTCTCCTTCGTCTGTATCCCATTGCAGATGATCTATCCTCTCCCTGTCTGCGTCCCATTGCAGACCTTCTGTCCGCTCCCTGTCTGTCTCCTATTGCAGATGCTCTGCCCTCCCCCGTCTGTATTCCATTGCAGACGCTCTGACCTCCTGCTGTCTGTATCACATTGTAGACTCACTGCCATTGCTCTGCCCTTCGCAGTCTGCATCTCATTGCAGACGCTCTGACCTGCTCCTGCCTGTATCACATTGTAGACGCACTGCCGTTGCTCTGTCCTCCGCATGTCAGTATCCCATTGCAGATGCTCTGCCCTCCCCCTGTATGTATCCCATTGCAGACGCTCTGCCCTCCCTCTGTATGTATCCCATAGCAGACGCTCTGCCCTCCCCCTGTCTGTATCTCATTGCAGACGCTCTGCCCTCCCTCTGTATGTATCCCATTGTAGACTCTCTGCCCTCCTCCTGTCCCTATCCCATTGCAGGAACTCTGCCCTCCCCCTGTATGTATCCCATAGCTGACGCTCTGCCCTCCTCTGGAATGTATCCCATTGCAGATGCTCTGCCGTTCCCCTGTCTGTATCTCATTGCAGATGCTCTGCCCTCCCCCGTATGTATCCCATTGCAGACGCTCTGCCCTCCTCCTGACCCTATCCCATTGCAGACCCTATGCCCTCCCCATGTCTGTATCCCATTGCAGACGCCCTGCTATCCCCGTCTGTACCATTGTAGACCCTCTGCTCTTCCTCTGTCTGTATCCCACTGCAAACAGTTTCCCTCCACTGTCTGTATCCCATTGCAGACGCTCTGTCTCCATTTGACATCTTATTGAATGACTATCCTGGTGCATGAGCAAACTGAGCTCCATCTCCTTCATCCGGTTCATTAGAATAGATTGTAATTTGTTGATGAGCTCACACATATCCCTGAAGAATTCCACTCGTTGCAACTTTCCAAACACAAAATGAGTAATGATCTCTACTCTGCATTTCCTGACAGCTACCCAGGGCGCCTCTGCTTCTGCATAACAGCCTGGAATGGTTATATGACGTCCTCCTGTGCTGTGTAATTTCCTGAGTACTTCATTCTGTTTGGTGTGGCCTGTTTGGCGCAGCCCATTTTGCTGCAGACCCATTTAGGCGCAGAACTATTTCAGCGCAGCTCACATTTATTCCTTTTGAGGCTTCGATAAAAGCATTGATCAAAGCAATAAAAATAAATACAATGTTTATTCCATTTGGTAAAAATGTTAAAAAGATACTTGAGTAAGTGTCACATTGACTCAGAGTTTTATTTCAGAACTAAAATGATAATTGGTCTTGCATTTATTCACATTGAAAACATTCATGAAGCTATTGAACGTTTGACTGGTGCGCTTCCAGATGAATTGCAACCGCTGCTGGACTGGTTTGAGGATAACTATGCAGGTAGAAGATTACACAGAGGAAATGATCAGCGTCCACCGCTTTTTCCTGTTGGAATGTGGAATTTAGATGAAAGAACTTTAAACAATGAGGACAAAACAAACAATAATGCAGAAGCTGCCCACAGGAGATTATAATGCGAACATGATGTGGAACATCCAGTTATTTGGAAATATATTGACAGTTGACAAAAAGTTCTGAAAGGAAGGGAAATTTACTATGAGCATCTGATAGCAGGGCACGATATTCCATTGAAATTGAAGAAGCAGATGCTAGAATACAAACACCGGTAAGGAGATTTAGTGAGAGAAATGATGTCGAGTATTTACGAGGATTGCCCATAATTTTGAATGAACGTCAGGTTTTAGATTTTTCGTAACGACCATGTATCGTTTATTTTTTTACTTTTAAACATTTTTTGCTGCAGAGAATAAACATTATTTTTATTTTTAGTCTGTCATTAATGCTTTTAACTAACCTTGAAAAGTGAGAGAGATGAGATTGGAACTGCCAGCGAGTTTGAATTGAGAATTGCTCTTTACTGAACATTGCCGCTTACTTGGTTGGTGGGACGTCGATGTTTCAGAATCTCCATACAAGGTGTCCTGGTCCTCTCTGGCTTTTTCCAGGATCCTCCCCACATATCGAGGTAGAGGGTGAGGGAACGGATATCGTGCACTCTAACACCCGGCTTGGCCCTTTATGTCTTATTCCAACATGTTTCTCCTGGAATGGGAGAAGAGGAGGGACGGACTGAGGGTGGGAGTGTGTGTCCCTGCTGTTAATGCTGGTACAGGGGAAGGGGGAAGGTTGAGATGTCCGGAGGGAGTCTGACCACAGTGTTGTATCCATGCAGTGATATTAATGTGCGAGGCTATTGCGTCAGTGACAGAAAAAAAGTAGGGGAAGGAAGGTGCTGAACTCAACAGTGAGTGTGATCGAGCTTGAGCCTTATTTGGAGATAGAGGGTGAGCCTTGTTCGGGGTAGGTGCTATAACAGATATACAGTGAGTGCGAGGGAGCAGAAGAATATTGTGACACATATCCTGGCAAAGTGGGGGGAAAGAATATTGATGCTTGTCCTGTATTGCCTACCAATTCTTCAGATTATCTCAGCGTAGAGGTGAGTCTCCCTGAACGTCTTGTCCACATCTATCGCCACAGACCCTTTCCATCACTTCCCACAGAATCAGTTTGGGTGGATCTTACAAATAGCAAGGTGAAGCAAACATTAGTGTGTTATTTATCAAAACCAAATCTGGCACGAAAATACTTTACATCATATGCTCTGGAAATTAGGTGTGCAAGTATATGCAAGGGGGAGCAATGACACAGTGATATTATCGCTGGGTTCTTAACCCAGAGACCCAGGTAATATTCTGGGGACATGAATTCAAATCCTGCCATGGTGGAATTTGAATTCAATATGTATCTGGAATCAAGGGTTTATGATGACCAGGAATCCATTGTCAATTGTTGGAAAAACTCATCTGATTCACTGATGTCCTTGAGGGGAGGATACTGCTGTCCTTACCTGGGGTGGCCTGCATGTGACTCCAGACTCAAGACAACGCTGCTGACTCTTAACTGCCCGCTGGCATGGGCAATAAATACTGGAAATCCAGCGATGCCCTCATCCTGTGAATGAGTAACAAACAATCGTGGGTGCTGCAGTAATACTGGATTGTCTCAAGTTGCACCGAAACTGCATTGACTAAGTGACTACTACTGCAGTAAAGAAGAAGTTACATAAGTGTATATCAGGTAGGTTGAAGAGTATGTTGTGAACCAAACTGGAGAGCAGATTATTTCAGATTTGGTGTTGTGTTGTCAGGAGGACTAATTAATAACCTTACTCTGAAACTGCTTTGAGGAATAGTGACATCAATCTGCTGCATTTTTACCCGGCGTCTGAATACAACATTGAATGTTGGAACATTCTGGTCAAACATCATGGAAGCCCGGAGGCCAGAGGGTCAAGTTCGGTCCAATGAATTGGGGTAGCAATGATTGTGAGAGTCATAGAGTCCGACAGCACGGAGAAAGGCCATTCAGCCCAAACTGATCCATTCAAAACAAAATGTCCATTCACATTAACCCCATTTCCCTGCCCTTGCCCCGTATCCTTATTATTCTTTCCTATCTGTGTATTTGTCCAAATGAAATTTCAATTTTGTGAATGTAACCGCCTCAACCACTTCTGCTGGCAACTCATTCCATGTGTATACCACCTTGTGTGTAAAAGAAATTGCCAATCAGGTTCCCTTTTACTCTTTCCTCTCGGATCTTAAATTGATGCCCTCGAGTCCGTGGTTACCCAATCCTGGGGAAAAAGACTGAGTGCATTAACTCTCTCCATGTTTCCCATGATCTTATACACTTCTATCGGATCCCCCTCAGTCTCATACACTCTAAAGTAACAACTCCTAGCTTGCCCAACCTCTCCCTATAACTCAGACCATTGAGTTTGGGCAACATCCTTGCAATTTTCTTCTGCACTATTTCCAACTTAATAACACCCTTCCTATAACAAAGTGAACAACACTGAACATAACTCTACCAGTACGGCCTCACCAGCATCCTGTATAACTGCAACATAACTCCCTAATGTCGATACTCATTACTCTGACTGATGAAGGCCAGTGTGCCAAATACCTTTTCATTGTCCTGTCTACCTGTGACTCGACTTTCAGAGAAACGTGCACCTGAATTACAAGGTCCCTTTGTTCCAGTACACCCCTTAAGGCACCGCCATTCAGCATGAAACTCCTACCTTGATTTGACTTTCTAAAATGGAAGAACTCACACTTATCTCTATTAAACTCCATTTGCATTTCTCGGCCCACTTCCCCAACTGATCATGGCACTGCTGTAATTTCTGAAATTTCTGATAATCTTCCTCACTGTCCACGATACCACCTATTTTAGTGTCACCTTGAAACTTACAAATCATACCTGTACATTCTCATCTAAATCATAGATATATGTAACATGTAAATATATTCATATTATAGGAGAAAGTGAGGTCTGCAGATGCTGGAGATCAGAGCTGAAAATGTGTTGCTGGAAAAGCACAGCAGGTCAGGCAGCATACAAGGAACAGGTGATTCGACGTTTCCGGCATAAGCCCTTCTTCAGGCTTCAGTTTCCTGAAGAAGGGCTTATGCCCGATATGTTGACTCTCCTGTTCCTTGGATGCTGCCTGGCCTGCTGTGCTTTTCCAGCAACACATTTTCAGCATATATATATTACATACATGCATAAAACAAACAGTAATGGTCCCAGAACCGACCCCAGAGGCATTCAACTCGTCACGGGCTTCCAAGCCGGCAAGAATCCTTCCACTATTACCCTATGTTTCCTACCATCAAGCAAATTATGGATCTGATTTGCCAGCTCTCCCCCAATTCCATGTGATCTAAACTTCCAGAGCAGTGTACCATGTGGAACCTCACTGAAGGCCTTAGTGAAATCCATACACACTACATGTACCACCATGTCCTTGTCAAAGTTACTGGTCATTTCATCAAAGCACTCTAACAAATTTGTGAGCCATGATCCGAACCCCCATGTACAAAGCCTTGCTGACTGCACATAATCACGCCCTGCTTTTTCCAAATGAATGTATATTGTCTCTCTCAGACTTTTCTCAAGTAACTTACCTACGAGAGATGTTAGGTTTACTGATCTATAGTTCCCAGGTTTTTCTTTGTAGCTCTTCTTGAATAAGGGCACAGCATTCGCTGCACTCCAGTCCTCCGGGACCTCACTCGTTGGCTACCAATGATACATAAGTATCAGCTATTTCGTCGCTGTCCTCCTGCAGTATGCCTGAATATACCTGGTCATGACCAGGATATTTATAGAAATACTGCAAAGTTTGAAAAATATGTCTATTTATTTCAGGTGAAACACCCAAGAGTGAGAAAGTGAGTTAACAATGATTAGCATAATAAATTAAAGATTATACTAATCAGAGGAAGTGCCTTCAGAAGAATTCCAGACATTGTGGAATCCTGAGAATTCTCAGAAATTTACGATCCAGAAAAGGAAGGCCATGAAACTAATAAGGAAATCAAAAAGCGAACATGCATGCAAACAAACAAGAACACAAAGACTGCATAAATATATGATCTATATTTCAAAGGGAAAAAAAAACATAATCAAATGTGGAAATCTGCAATCAGGAGAGACGAGTTTATTATGGATAACAGAGAAATGGCCAAGTAAATAACCAGTTACTTTGCATCTGTCTTCATGGAGGAAGATCCAGAAAATCACCCGGAAATGCGAAGTGATCATATAGGACTTGTGGATCGAATGATATAAAGTCAATTTATATCAGTAACAAGGCTTTACGTGAACATGCAGCTGGATTGAGCATTGCTAACCTTGACAAATCAGATGTACTTCATATCAAAATCTCCAGAAATAAACCACTAATTGAAGTATTACTTGCACTGTCGATGACTGTTGTATTTTCCCGTGCATTCTGCATAGTCTCGAAGTCGTTGTAGATAAATGGACATCAGTAAACGTGATCCAAGCACTATAGATGAATGCTAGGGATCCAAGCTTCTACAAAAAGAAGAAAAGATAGTGTGGAGAACTGCAGACCAATTAACTCGACATTTGTGGGAAAACTGTTGGAATCTATTATGTAGGATGTGATATTCATCATTTAGAAATTAACAGCAACATTGGAGAGAATCAGTATGCATTTCTAAAAAGGAAATCATACTGGACCAGCTATAGAATTGTTTAAAGTTGATTCTTACAGCATAGATAATGGGCAACCAGTAGAATTGGCATATTTTAGATTATCAGAAGGATTTCTGTAGGAACTATAGCAATAAGTTCGTAAATGCAATCAATGTGAAGGGTATTTGGAGGAATATATGCAAGTAGTAAGTTAAAGTTTGTATTGCCTTCTTTTAAGGGAGTCAGAATATAGATGTAAAGACATGTTGAAGCAGTTTAACAGCATGTTGGTGAGTACTGTACCTGAAACATTGAGTACAGTTTTGGTCACCAAATCTGAGAAAGAATATACTGACCACAGAGGAAGTTCTTTGGACATTCTCCAGACTTAATCCCTCAGTTGGAGAGATTGCGTGATGAGGAAACTCGGCCTGTATTCTCTAGAGTTTCAAAGAATGAGAGATGGGTCACTGTGAAATGTATAAAATTCACAAAACATGCGACAAATTGAAAATTAACAGGATGTTTCTCCGGCTGTCTAATCCACATTCAAGGCAAATAATGGCATGAAAAAGAACAGGCCAGTTAAGGCTGCAATAAGGAGGAAATTCTGCACGTGTCGGGGACTAACGAACACAGGGGCATGGAAACCTGCTGGCAGGTCAAGATTAGGGAGAATTCCCAGATATTCTACAAGTGTGTCCAGCGGAACAGAATAACCAGGGAACAGGTCGAACTCATTAGTGACTTGCAAAGTTGCATCCAAATTAGTTTTTGTGGTAGGAAACAGAAGATGATGGTAGACGGCTGCTTGTGTGACTGGAGGCCAGCGTCCAATGTTATACCAGTGCTGTGTCTCTTATTATTTGTGATTCAGAGGTGCTGGTGATGGACTGAGTGGACAATGCTATAAATCACATAACACCAGGTTAGAGTCCAACAGGTTTATTCGGCGGCACTAGCTTTCGAAGTGCTGCTTCTTCATCAAAGGGCACAATCACCTGATGAAGAAGTAGTGCTTCGTAAGATAGTGCCTCCGAACAAACCTGTTGGACTCTAACCTGATGTTATGAGATTTCTAACTTTAATATTTGTGGATTAAAGTTTGGTTGGCAGTGAGCAGGAAGGTCTTAAGGTACGGGAAGGTACAGATGGAATGGTCAGCTGGGAATATCAATGGCAGATGGAATGTAACCCTGATAAATATGAGGTGATACACTTCGGAAGAAGGAACCAGACAGGAGAGGACTCAATGAATGGCAGCACACTCCACACATCCCTGAATGTGATATGAAAATTGAATGGGTAAAACTGCATTAAGGAGATGTTCGGCCATTAACACAATGGCACAGGGAAAGCTCAATGTATTGTGTGACGTACTTATTTCCCGATGTTCCTGTGCAGTCTGTGGGAAACGTCTGTAAATGTTGTCACAAACACTCAGATGTTCGGTAGGAGGTCTCTGCAGGGTCAACAGCACTGTGTTTCCCATTCCCTTTCCGACACCAAGGTTGGAGCTGGGTGTTCTCTCCGGGTATATCCTTTAAGTGGTCGGAGCAATTGATACAATTGAGTGCCTCACTTGGCCGTTTCGGAGACCATTGAAGAGTTTATTACATGTCTGTGTGTCTGGAGTCACTTTTAGGCCAGACCAGGAAGGCACGGGAGATTCACTTCCTGAAAGTACACTGGGGAAGGAGATCGATGTATATAATTAGCATTGGACACAAGATCACTGTTACTGACATCAGATTTTAGATCTCGATATGTTAATAATTGCTTTTATCTTCCACGAGCTGCCCAAGCATTAGCCTGGTCTCTATTAGTAATCCAATGAAAATTCCACAATAGCACCATTTCCACATGGGGACTTATCAGAAACCACACTGAGCTGGTTATTTCTGTGCTGCTTGACAACTCTGTTAAAAAAAAGAACTCCCACCAATTTGACTGCCGTGATGGCACTGATGGGGTGGTAATTGGTCAGATTGTATTTATTCTCCTCTTAGGAACTGGACATAGCTGAGTAATTTTCCACATTGCCAGGGAGATGTCAGAGTTGTATCTGGAATGAAACAGCTTCCCCAGGGACACGGCTTGTTGTGCAGCACAAGTCTTCAGTACTATTGCAGGAATGGTGTCAGGGCCCATTGCCTTTTTTTTTCATATCTACTGTGTTCAGCTGTTTCGCCATGTCAACTGCAGCGATTCGAATTGGTTGAAGACTGACATCCGTGATTCTGTGGGCATTGTGATAGGGTGAGGTGGATCATCCACTCAACACGTCTGGATGAGGATAGTGCAGACACCACATACTTGACTTTTACACTTATGTACAGGATTGTTCCATTACTTAGGATGGGGATATTTGTAGAGTCCTCTCATCTAGTAAGTTGTTTAATGGTTCATCGACATTTCTGCTTGGATTTAGCAGCATGACAGAGCTTAGATCAGATTTGTTAGTCTTGGGATCATTTCTGCCTCTGTACCAGATGTTAGTTCTGTTGTTTCGAATGTAACCAGTCAATGGCGGTAGCTTTAATGGGTTGTCATCAGGTAAAGGTACACATGGTACTGAGCCTGGCATGTTCACCGACACTCATCACTGAACCATAAATTTGCTTGATGGTAATGGTGGACTGAGGGGTTATCCTGAGGGAAAGGTTACAGATTGTCATTGAATACAATTCTGCTTCTGTAGCTGCTGTGATCTACAGCATCAGATGATAACCTAGTTTAAGCTACAATATCTACAATTCCATTCCACCGACTGTCCCCCAGTTCACACCGAGACCCATTCACCCAACAGCCCTGTATTCAGTGACCTACTCTGATTTCTGCTGCGGCAACCCTTACATTTTCATATTCTCATTCTGGTGGAATTCTTTCCTTGAAGTCACGCCTCCAATTTGTTACTTTAACTCAACCAATTTAAGGTACTAATCTAAATCTTTTCCTTTCCGTAATGCCATCTTCTATATTTGAAATGAATGTGTTTCTTCTGTTTTTCTCCTTGACGATGAGTCAGAGCTCTGCAGTGTCAGTGATGCCAGCCTGATGCAGTTTCAGAGTCAAGGAACTTACCACCATGCATTATTGTTCAGCTCCCAGTACAGCGCTACATGATGGACAGGATGTTTGGGCATCTTTAACATTCGTCGTTGGAAATTGTTCATAAACAGAAATTGCTGAAGAAATTGCTGAAGATGTTGCAACATTTTCTGGAGTGAATGCAGGTATAAACTTTCAGGTCCAGTGAACCTTCTACAAAACTCCCAGTTTCTCCAGCAATTTTTGGTATTTTTATTTCCAGTATCGATCGTTATTTGTTTAATTGAAATTTTTTTCTGTGCCCCTATTCATTTCTGGATAAACTCAGCAGTTCTGTCATCATCTGCAGAGACAGAGGAACAGAATTAGTGTTTCAAGTCTAGTGTGACACTTCTCCAGTACTGAAAATGATTGGAAAATGGGCTTTTAATACCTTTCCAGAGTTGGGGAATGGGTAACAGGGAAAAGAGGGTGTGGCAAAAGATAAAAGAAGATTAAGTAAAACGGGTTTAAATGAGGCTGTGACCGGGGGAAAGGGGTTCTCTCTATTGAGTGCAAGGTAAGGAAGACACAAGCACACAAGGTCATAGGGAGGGCGGGTGGGGGGGGCGGGGGGGGGGGCGGTGGGGGATGTTGTCTATATGGTATTATATAGATCTGGCCATAGATACGTTTTCATTGTCGAGATCATCACCCCCTTTAGACAAAGACATTCAGGTGCTTGACTCGTTATTGGCACTAAGTAAGCGTTTCATACTTCCTCAGTATTGTAATAAGGAGAAAAACAAATAAAAATATGAAGTTTGGGCTGAGTATTGTTTTACTGTCATGTTTAATATAGTTTCAAATTTGCAGCACTTATCTTTAAATGTTTCTTCTTGAAGTTAGTATCAGATGAAGTGTAGAAGGTTGCCGGCTGATATTATCGAAGTTAATTAAAATCATGAGAGGTATGGATCGGGTGAATAGCCAAAGTCTTTTCCACAGGATGGGAGAGTTCGGCCATAGAAGGCAAAGATTTAAGGTGAAATGGGGAAGATTTAAAAGGGACGAAGGGGCAACATTTTTACACAGAGGATGGAGTGGGTATGGAACGAGCTGCCAGAGGAAGAGTGGTAGATCCATGTAGAGCCGCAACATTTAAAACTCAATTGGACAAACATATGAATGGGAAACATTTAGAGGCATATGGGCCAAATGAAAGCAGATGGGACTAGTTTAGTTTGGAAAACCTGACCAACGTGGACATTTAGAAAAGCTTCACACAGAGTCAGTGTGGTTTTGTGAAAGGGAAATTATATTTTGCCCCATAAGATCATGCAAATATTTTCTGGCGATGCTTGAAAATGTAACAAGCCGACTTGATAAAGGTGATGTGGTAGACAAGCAGCTTTCCAGTGATTTTCCAACAGGTATTACAAAATAAAAGATCTTCCTCAAGCCAGAAGCTCGTAGGATGACGGAAAATATATTAACATGCGATGATGCTTGGTTAACACATAGAGATCGGAGAGTCAGGATTAATGGATCTTTATGATAAAGGTGTACCTGCTGGAGTACCATACATATCAGTCCGATGACATCAGTTATTGCCAAGCTATACTAACAGCCTGAAAGAGGGAGCTGAGTGCAATATACATCCGAGTTTGTGGAAGATACTGAGAACCAAAAGTCTGGCTGTTATTTAACGGAGAGGACTTCCAGAAAAGGAGGAGTACAAAGTGATTGAAGTCTTTCTGTGTATGAAACATAAAGTCAGCATACTGATGCAGAAAGTAACTAGGTTGGTTCATTAGCCGGCTTCCAAAGCTGAAAGGGTTGAGTTATTCAGAATCTCTATAATGGTGAGGTGATTATTCATTGGGGTTTAAATGAATGAAGAGTGATACTGCTGAAACATACAAGATACAGAGCGGGTTTGAGGAGGTAGATGTTGAGAAGTTATTTCCATTCCTGGGCAGAGTGTCCAACTCGAGGATATAGATACCGAATAAGGAACGTCGATTTCAATCTAAGATGCCAAGTGATGTCGTCTCTCAGAAGGTAGTGAATATCTGGAATTCCCTGAGCCAGAGAGATGTGGATAGGATGCAGGAGTCGACAAGAAAGTGGATTTGAGCGCTGGGGTAGATCAGCCATGTTCTTATTTTATGACAGGGCTAGCTTGAGGGGCCGAATGACCTACTTCCGTTCCTATTTATTAATTTCACATGTTATGCTTTTGGAAACTAAATGGTTATTTTCCTGGAAGTCGTGTTGCACAATATTGCATTCAGGGACAACAGATGATTTGTTTGGGTTAACCGTAGGTGGGGTATGGGGGCTGAATTCCTCGTGTATCTAGGTCTGTAACATGACCCACATCTGGAGGTTACAGAGAGAGGAAGCCTGGAAAGAGAGCTTGGGAGTGAGGGTCGGTTCCTGACCCAGCGTTGGTTTCCAAGTATACTTCCGAAACTACACCTAACCATCGGAGAGGCCTCGATCTGCCCCTGTGTAGCAGGTCCGAAGGGATGAATGGAACATCAGAACACAAGGCTGAGGGACACGAGGCGGGCATTCGGCCCTTTGACACTACTCAATCAGTAAATAAGGTCGTGACTCACCCCATTGTGCTCCCAGCTGCACTTTGCTCTCCATGCACCATTATCCCTGATTCACCTGTCTATGGAAAATCAGATGAAGCCAGCCTCGATATAATATAAAAATTCAGCCCTCCGAAACTTCTGGGAAAAAGAATTCCCACTGGAATGAATGCCCACTTGGTGAAGTTTCCTAATTAGTGCTGTTGCTGAGGATGGAAGATGTCACTGTTTCCTTTTCTAGTCCCACTCCTCCACTGCTCCCAACAAATTTTAAATGTAACCAGGTTGGTGATATGGCCGATCATAACGGTCTCAGACTGGGTCAGGTTCAGTGACAGGAAAAAGTGAGGCAGGTTTCTCAGCTGAAAATGTGTTGCTGGAAAAGTACAGCAGGTCAGGCAGCATCCAAGGAGCAGGAGAATCGACGTTTCGGGCATAAGTCCTTCTTCAGGAATTATCAACGTGTCGGGCATAAGGCCGTCTTCAGGAATTGCTCCTTGGATGCTGCCTGACCTGCTGAGCTTTCCCAGCAACACATTTTCAGCTCTGATCTCCAGCATCTGCAGTCCTCACTTTCTCCAGGCAGGTTTCTTAGTCAGCCACAAGTAACTAATAGAACTAACGGATGTGCATGGTGAATCTGTGGTTAGCACTGCTACCTCGCATCACCAAGGAGCTGGGTTCAATACCAATCTCGGGCAATGCTCTGTGTGGAGTTTGAGCATTCTCTATGCAGGTATCTGTGTGGGTTTCCTCACAATGCTCCAATTCCCTCTCACAGTCCAAAGATACGCAGCATAGAGTGGATTGGCCTTGCTAAGTTGCCGATAGTGCCCAAGGATGTGTAGGTTAGGTAGGTTAGTCATGGGAAATGCAGGGTTACATGGATAGGATAAGTGGGCAGTTCCGGGGTGATGCTGTTCGGAGGGTTAGTGTGAACTTGATGGACGGAATGTCCTGCTTCCACACTGTAGAGATTTTATGAAAATGACAAGAAATTTGGATAATACCCAGTGGGTATCTATCTGATCCACTCTCCTCTAGGTTATGTATGTTTCAATAAGATCACCTCTCATTCCTAGAGTGACCTGTTAAAGCCTTCATAGTATAAGGTACTCATTCCTGGAATACATGAAGTGAAATATCTTCGAACTATTTCCAATGTAATTATATCCTTTCTCAGATAAGGAGACAAAGAAAAATTAATTTCACACTCAGATCTTGAGTTTTGTTTTTGTTCTCTCAGTGTTGTGGGTCTTTGTAACTCTCTTCACCACAGAGCATTGGAGGCAGAGATTTTGAATATGTTTGAGGCGCAGAGAGAAGGTTCACCAATAACCAGAGTCGAGGATTATTGGGGATTAGCAAGAATGTGTGGTGTGGGGGGAAATGTAGACAGTGGTACCAAATTACACGGCTCCAGAACATCCAGGAATATAATTTAAAACGTAATCATAATATCTAAAATGTTAAGGGGCAATCCAATATGGCGTCGATCGGAAGGTGAGCTTTACTGGCCTCTGCAATCACAGCACAGGCAAAGTGCTTCTCTAACCCACCCCATCGCAGCCATTTACTTAAAATTCAACGCTAAAAAGAATGATAGAATTTTTACCAATCCCGTTTTGTCAAGTGGAAATAGCAAAACACGGGAAACGATCGGGTAAGTTCCAACAAGTGGTGCACCCGTCAGAAACACCGACCATGGCCAAGGCCAAAGCTGTTCGATAGACCCAGTTACCCACCAGGCCTTGGTCACTGAGTTCACAAAGTTATGTGAAATGACTGAAGGCATGATTGAACAATAGTTCAGTTGTGGCTCGAGCCGCTCTCAGCCGTTCTCCAAAAACATGAGCAGCAACTTGACAGCCTTGGAAATAGAAGAGACAATGTCAAGCGCCAAACTGCTGTGACAGAGACTGTGATCGATTCCTCTCGAGAGAGGATCCTCGCCCTTGAAATATAGGCCCATACCTTAGCTGAACAAGTTGACCACCTCGAGAACAGAGACAGGATGAAGAATGTTCACATCATCGGTCTGCTGGACCAGACAGCAGGTGGTCAGCCGGTGAGTTTTTTCAAGATCTGACTGCTGTGATTCCTTCATTTCGAAGCTGAAGATGGACTGGTGAAGACTAAGACAGTTCATCGGGTTATGGTGTGGAGGTCAGTCTCAGACCAATGCCGTCACCCTGTCCTTGTGCAGTTACATAGTTACAGTTGTAGACAAAGACTGATGGAAGCTCAGTGTGATTTCAGATGGCTTTAGTTCACGAGAACTCCAGGATTATGTTCTTTCAGGACTTTTCAGCAGCAGTGATTCAGAAAAGAAATTCTTTTGATCGCTGTGTTTACACACTGTGTAAAAAAGTTGATCCTCAGGTTTATTTTTATTTTTCCTCTCCAAACATTAACGGATGTCCTCTAGTCTTTGATTCCCTAACCTTGTAAAAAAAATGAAGTATTCACCCCTATGTACGCCTCTTATGTTTTGATAAAATCTATACTTCAATAAGAACCACCTCAGTTTCCTACTCTGTAAAGAAATAAGTTCTAACCTGTCCAACTTTTCCCTATAACTCAACCCTTTAGCTCAGGAGACATCTTTGTAAATTCCTTCTACATTTTTTTTGTTCAATACTATCATTTCTCGAGTAAAGTAAACAAAACTGAGCACAATACTACAACTGCAACCTGACCAACATCCAGTCCTATTGCAACATAATGTCCCAACTTCTACATTCAATGCGCTGATAAAGGCCAGTGTGCCAACAGCCTTCTTCACTGTCTTGTGTAACTGTGACTCAAATTTCAGACAACCGTGCACCTGATCTCTAACGTCCTTTTGTTCCACTACACTCCTTAAAGGGCCTCTCATTCATCATTAAAATCCCATCTGGATTTGACGTTCCAAAATGCAAGACGTCACACTTATCCATATTAAACTCCATTTGCTAATTCTCAGCCCACTTTCTCAGCTGGTCAAGGTACTGCTGCAATTTGATTACGTTCCTCACTGTAAACGATGCCTCTAATTTTAGTGTCATCAGCAAACTTACTAACCTTGAGTTGTGCACTCTCATCCAAATCCTTGATATAGATAACAAACAGCAATTGCCCAGCACCGACCCCATGAGGCACTCCAATTGTCACAGGCTTCCAGGCCGATAAGCATACCTTCACCATCGCCATTTGCTTCCTAACAACAAGCCAATTGTGTCGCCAATTGGCCAGTTAACTTTGGATTCCATGCGCTCTAACCTTCTAGAGCGGCCAACTATGTGAAACCTTATCAAAGGTCTTATTGAAATCCATATAGAATATGTCTACCACCCTGCCCTCGTCAATGTTCCTGGTCACTTTCTCAAAAATCTCTAACAAACATTGTAAGGCATGATCCGCCATGCACAAAGCCATGCTTACTGCTCCAAGTCAAACTCTGTCTTTCCAAATGCATGCACATTTTACCTCTCAGAAGCTTCTCAAGTGGTTCAGCGAAAACAGGTGTGAAGCATACTGGTCTATATTTCCTAGGATTTTCTTTGTAGGCATTCTTGAATAAGGGCACATCATTTGCTACAACCCAGTCTTCCGGGATCTTCGCCCCTAAGCTTTTTTTCTCGCCTCTTGCAGTGCTCTTGGGTGTATATGGTCAGGACCAAGAGATTTGTCTGACTTTATGTATTCTGATATGTCCAACAGCAACTCTACTGTGATATGTACAGTACCAAGATATGAAAACTAACCTGCTAAAGGTCACACGTCTTCATGTCTTTCTTCATTGTAAACACAGAAGGGAAATTGAGGACTTCACCCATCTTTTGCGGCATTACACAGGCATGCCTATTTTGGATATTAAAACATCCAATTCTCTCTCGAGTCGTTCTTTATCTTTATTATACTGAATTTGGATTCACTCTAATCTTCTCAGCCAAGGCTATCTCTTACCCCCTTTTCGCCTTGTTGATTTCCTTCTTCAGTAAACTCCTCTATCCCCTGTGTATCTCCAGGGATTCCCTTGATACGAGCCACCTGAACCTGAGCCACGCCTCCTTTTTTGATGATCAGAGCCTCAATATCTCTTGTCATCCAGTGTTCTCTCTTCCAGTCTCACTTTCCCTTCACCCTCATCGTAAAATGGAAAACAGGAACTAGAGCTATCTCACTTTACAGCCCTCCCACTTGCCCTTTTACCTCGACCAAACTCCTCCAATCATGCCCTGCAATCCCCTGTCTAACTCCAACAACATACGCCTTGCCCCAATTTAGAACTTGAATATGTGGGTCAATTTTGTCCCTCCCATAACTATTTTAAAATTAATACAACTCTAGGCCCTTTTCCCAAAATTCTCCCCCACTTTACCTCAGTCACCTATCCTGCCCTATTTCCCAACAGTACGTCGAGTTTGTCTCTTCCCTAGTAGAGACAATATATATTGCTTGTGGAAACTTTCCTGAGCACACTTAACAAATTACGTTCTATCTAACGAATTAATGATCTGGAAGTTCCAGTCCATGTTAGAAAAATTGAAATCACCTATTATTACAACCCTATTGTTCCTGCAAGTCTCCCAATCTCCCTGAATATTCTCCTCTAATTCCCATTGTTAATTTGGAGGCTTATAGTGCAATCACTACAACATTACCATCCCCCTCTAACGACTTTGCACCATTCACGAAACCTCATTAGATATTACCTCAGTTATTTCATCTTTAAATACTAGTGTGATACTCGCCTTAATCAGTACTATTGGTATTTAAACTGTTTCCATTTACATCTCTCCATCGCAGTGATTTTCACATCCATGGCTCCCCTGTCAAGGTACAGTGGAGATATGGAGCTGTAACTGGATGAGAACTGCACATCCTGTCACTTCCAACATTGGCTGCAAGTTTCCCCACACTGGGCTGCGATCTAACACAGTGTTACCGAACAATACAACAGCATGGATATATATGTGAATGAACCAGTGCGGTCTGCACAGCTCCCCAAGCTGGATATTTAGCCCATGATTATCGATCAAGCATTGGTGTGGGCTGCACAGAGTTCCATTCTGGATATTGCTGGGTTGCATTCAGCAGTACGCTAGCCAGATCTACACAATGCTCCATCTTGAAAGTATAATGGATGGGCTGGTTATGTGAGTTGAATTGCGAATGTGAGAGAACTAAACACCTCGCAATACCTTTGTTTTTGCGTTTTCATTCTTGTGATTGGACCCTTCAAATTCTGACTCATCCAGTTAGACCCGACCCTCTGGATGAGTCATGGTGACTGTTGTTATAGCATCTGGGTCTGCAACATGACCAATAAATGGAGCAGAGGCTGCAGAGAGAACAGTCACCGTAAAATGGAATGAGGAAATCACAATTAGATCAGCCGTGGTCTTAGTGAATGGTGGAGCATGATTGAACGGACCACTAATGAAACTTGTTCATATATTTCTGTTTTTTCCAAGCAAACTCCCCTTCTCTGCCAGTTCCCATACTAGTGGGGAGTCATTCCCCTCCTCCTGTTCCTGCATAACAGGATCCTCAGGCCGCACTAGCCTCCAATATCCCTGTGTCCCAGTTTCAAGCAGTTGAATGACTGCCTCCTGTTTCTGTGTCCCAGTCTTGAGCAGTTGAGTGACTGCCTCCTGTTCCTGTGTCTCACTATCGAGCAGTTGAATGACACTCCCCTGGACCTGTGTCCCAGTCTTCAGCAGCTGAGTGACTGCCTCCTAATCGAAGTTTTGTGAAAATAGATGTCCTCCGCCTGCTTTAGAGTAACAGGCTGCAATAGTTCTGTGTTCACTTGCTGCTCCTGTGGAATGGAGTTCAGTGACTGAATGGCCTCTTCACATTCTTTGCAGCTTTTCTTGACTAAAAGCCTTTCTCCTGTTTCTGTAAAACACCATCAAATTCTGAATGATGTATTTTTGTATTTGACTGTCAGCAAGTGAGTAAGCAAGCTGACTGGCAGAATTCAGAAGCTGAATAGCCACCTCCTGTTCCCATGTTAAACACTCAAGTGTCAATAGACTCTCAGAGATGTATAGCACGGAAACAGATTCTTCGGTCTGGTCATCTATACCGACCAAGTATCCTAAATTAATCTCGTCCCCCTTGCCAGCAGTTGGCCCATCTCCTTCTACACACTTCCCATGCATGTATCCATCCTAATGCCTTTTAAATGGTGTAACTGTACCTGTCTCCACTTTCTCTTTTGGATCCATAAACACAGCAATCCATAAAAACAGGAGTCTCTGTGTGAAAATGTTGTCCCTCACGTCGCTTTTTAAATCTTTCTCCTCGCACCTTAAACCTCTGTCTTCTTTATTTGGACTCATTTATCCTGGGAAAAGATAGTGACTGTTACCTTTTCTTTACCCCTCATGATTTTATAAACCTCTCTAAGTTCCCCCTCAGCCTCAACACTTGTAAATAGTCGCAGTTTATTCAAACTCTCTCTGTAACACTAACACTCCAACATCTGCAACAGTCTTTTAAATCTCTTCTGCACCCTTTCAACTTTGACAACATGTTTCCAACAGTAGGGTTATCAGGATTAAAGGCAGTATTACAAAAGTGGCCAAACCAATGTCCTGTACAGATGCAACATGTCATGCAAATGCTTAGACTCAAAGCACGGACCAATAAAGGGAAGATCACCAAGTGCCTTCTTCACTCCGCTGTCGACCTGTGATGGCACTTTCAATAAACTAAGAACCTGCACCACAAGATGCCTCACAGGGCAGCGATCTGGGTTTAATTCCATCCTTGAATGACAGCCCGTTTCTGTGTGCGTTCCTCCGGATGATATGTTTTCCTCCGACAGTATAAAGATACACTGATAAGGGTAGATTGGCCATGCTAAATTGCGTAAAGTACCCAGAGATGTGTAGTCGAGTTGGATTAGCCATGGGAAATGCAGGCTCAGAGGGATAGGGCAGGGGTTTGTCCTGTGGGATACTGTTTAGAGGGATGGTGTGGCCTTGATGGGCCGAAAATCCTGTTTACTAACTGTAGGGATTCTATAATTTCTATGGAGTTATCCTTGATTCGCAACTTTTGACAGCCCCTACCTATATGTCTTGACCTGATTTTTCTTGCCAAAATGCAACACCTCACATTTATATAAAATAAACTCCATCCACCATTCCTCGGCTCACCTCATCAATGCCCCATTATATTCTGAGAGATCATTCTTCACTATGGACTACACCACCAAATTTGGAATTATCTAAAAGCTTACTGACTTATTTCATATACTCCAGTGCAAATGATTTGTGTAAGTAACAAAAGGCAGTGAACCCACGACTGATCTTGGCACCACGCCACTGGTCACAGGTCTCCAGATTTAATGAACAAATGTCCACTGTCACGTCCTGTCTCCGATATTTAAGTATTTTTGGATCTAAATGGCGAGCTCTCCCTGGATCCGAGGCAATCTAACCTTGTTAACCAGTCTACCATGTAGAACATTTTGGTTTTCTTACTGAATTCCATAAAGACAACATCCATTGTCTTGTCTTCATCAATCATCTTCATCACTTGCTCTGAAAACTCCACCGAGTCAGTGAGACGTGATCTCCAATGTACAAAGCCCTCTTCAGTCCTTGTCTTTCCATCGTTTCCTTCAAAATCCCCTCCAACAACTAAGTCACCATTGATGTCAGGCTCACATATCTATAAGTATCTGGTTTTCTCTTAATTTCTGAAATAATGACACTATGTTAGCAGCCCTTCAGTATTTTGACACATCACCCGTGGATATCAATGTTACAAATATATCAGAAAAATGCTGAGCAATTTCTTTCCTAGCTTCCCACAAACTTCTGGGATGCGACTGATCAGATCCCAGGGATTTGTTCACGTTTATATGTTTTAAAATGTCCAACATCTCCTTGTAATGTAGACACTTTTCAAGATATCACTACGCATTTCTTCATTCTGTCACTCTTATAACCTCTTCTACATTAAATACGGTGGAGAAATACTTGTTTAGTATCCCTTCCATCTCTTATGCTTCCACACATAGATAGCCTTACTGATCTTTAAGGTGCCCTATCCTCTCCCTAGTTAATATTTTGCCATTAAATGATGTGCAGAGTTGCTTCAATGCCTCGTTAGCCCTATTTCTAAAGCCATCTCATATCCACATTTTTTCTGGCCCGAGTTCCCCATTGACTATACACTTACTGCCCTTATACTCCTCTCGGGATTCACTTGATCTCAGGTCTGTTTACCTGGCATATGCCTCCTTCCATACCTTGACCACAGCATCAATATATCTAGCCATCCAGCACTCCCTTCACCCACCAGCATTGCCCATCTCACTAATAGGAACATGTTGGCTCTGAACTCTCTGAACCCAAGTTTTGATGGCCTTGCATTTTCCAACCATCCCTTTACCTGGGAAGAGGGTATTCCAATCAACCTTTCACAGGACTCGCCTAACACTTTCAAAATTGGCCTTATTCAAAGTTAGAACTTTAATGTTTACATCAGGTTTTTCCTAATCCACAACTAGTTTAAAACTAATATTTATGTGTAACAGACTTGAATGTTAAATAAACATTGCCTGCTCCTCTGTAACAGGTTTGAGAGGCTGAATAGGCTCTTCCTGTCCCTCTGTAATAGAGTCGAGAGGCTGAATGGCCTCCTCCCCTCCCTCTGAAATAGACTCAAAGGTCTTCATGGCCTCCTCCTGTCCCTGTGAAATCGACCGGAGACAACAAATGACACAGCAACCCGTGGATTACGGGCAGCCAGTAAACTGCATCTAATGGAAGTCCATCCTTTCTCAGTTACAGAAACACAAACAACACAACGTACTCCAGGTGCCCTCTCAGTAACACTTCATACAGCTACAGCTACACATCTCTTTGTTTTGAATGATTCTGTTGGCAAATGTGCCAATATTCCAGCTTTTTATTTTCAAATAGCAACAGGCTAATATGGGCTGAATGGCCTTCTCTTATCCATCTGTAAAAGGCCCGTAGGGACAGAATTGCTTCGGCCTGTTCCTGAGAAGCAGTCTCAATGGTCTGTCTCAAGATTATAAAAGGATTTGATAACAGGGCATTAACACCAGGAGTAGCCTCACACTGGTCAATAAGTACCGGACTTTGTGTTCAGGTAACTACAAATGGTCCACCCGACATTTTTTATGCAGCCGATCTGTTATTTTATAACTGCCTCCTTTCATAAACAGAGTGGAACATATATAGACCGTTGCAGTGTTTTGTTAATACTCTCGTATACAAGGAAAAAAAAATTAAAAAGGTTGAAAGATTTATGGTCCATCCCTCAGCATCCCTCACCCATTCCATCCAAAACCAGTATATGAAAAGTGGTGTATGGAACTGGTTAACTGAGCCTATTTGTTCAGTGACTGCGATTTTTGCCAATCTCCATGGATTATAATGGAGGGTTTCAGTCTTTTAATGATAAATGGTCTCCGTTCAATGTGTTAACCTATAACATGAGCGGGAGCATCACCGACAGGAGCTCCAGAGAGAGGGGGAGGAGAGATCAGAATCTTGAGAACATTAGACTTGAATGTTCCAATAATGGATCAGAACTTGAGAACATTAGACTGGAATGTTCCAACAATAGACATGAGCTTAGCCGATTATGTTTGGTATCTTCCTGCATTTGATTGGTTGTCATTACCAATGCAGAGCTACTACGCTCTTCTCATTATTCAATACTTTTATTATCCCTTTCTGTCTATTGTTGGTGTTCCTGGTATGTGTTACTGTCCAGATTTTGTTTACTATAAACCTGTTATGACTGTATTATTATTCTTTCATATAGTCTACACTTCTTGCCACTATTACTGCTCCTGTTGAAATCTGAATCCAGGTATTCACTCTACAGACCACTATTTACTGCATCAATGAGCGTGTTGAATTACTGTCTCCCTCTCCGCTCTGGTAGTGTTACTCACGGGTCTCTATGTTGACCGACTACGTTTCAGTGGAGAACCACAATGTATTGTATCATTGCCTTTGTTATTTAAATATTAAGAGCATGGAGGTCACTGTCTACTGTTCTAACTCCTCTTCCTTCCACTGTTTCCTTCCCATCCCTGGCCAATATCTGCGGCTGAAGAAAACAAGTCACAACTATGAGAGTTACTTTGACCATTTCTAACTTGAAATACTCACCACTCCAGAATATACCTCACTGGTTTATTCCATCTGCTATTTGCACCTTGAGCTATGAAATGCAGTCTTAAAGAAGCCAATAATCTGCTGCTGATGCTCCCGGCTTTTTCCTGCCAAATCAAATCTGATTCGAACTCACACCAAACTCCCAACCATCTGTCATTCATCTTTATGTCGATGTATATTGCTGTTATGTCTGGCAATGCCTTTATTTTAACATTCTCAAACACTTTCACTCATCTATCCATGAAATTTCTCTCGTTCTCTCTTTTGATTAATAAAAAGCCTGCCAGTTGTTCGTATTTAAAATACTTTCCTCCATGTGCGCTCCTACTCAAACAATGAGTTTTGCATTCAACAACGCCAATCGCGCGCGCGCGCGCGGGCACACACACACACACACACACACACACACACACTCTTTCTCAGTCTCTGATGAACATACACACACACACAGGCAGAAAGAGCAAACATTCCCATTGTAGGCAGTATCCTGATTCGAGTATAATTAGTATATGATAGTAAAGTTTGCAATACTCTCTATGCTGGGCAGATATTGCAGTTTACTGAGCAACACACGAGCATGCTCTACACAGCTCTCCATGCTGGGCTGTCATTTTACCCCAGTTTATGTTGTTTGTGTTCTGTCAAGCAGATTCAGAATTTGATGTAACAAGCCATTTCAGCTGATCTGACAATGCGTTTATTCAATGTTCTCATTCTTGTAATTTTACTTTCGAAGGTCTCACTTCTCCAGTTAGCCCCACTGCCCTGTCTGTTTCCTACATTTCCACAATATATTTTCAGTTAATTAACTGTCTATTTCTGTCTTTGCTGTGAATCTCTCTGTCCCTCTGTATCTTTCCCTGGCCTTGGGTGTTGGCTCCCTAGTGTATCGAGTGCTGGCATTGTGTAGCTCAGAAATAATGAGATGGGGTGTGTCAGGCTGTTGGTCACCTCCCGGCATGTCCATGTGATGGTCCATGAACAGGCGTGTTTTAGAATTTGTGACTTGGTCTGTGCCCGTGTTTGCCCCTCTCGGGTGATCTTGCTATCAGTAACACGAGGAAACCCCTTGAGTAAAGGACCAGGCATCTAAATTGTGTGACAATGCTGTCACCTTTTCTAAAAAAGGTTATTTACCCCCTTTTTTTAGTAAGAGGTCTTAAAGGCCAAACTGCCTACTGAAAACGGCTCAACTAAATAACTTATGAGGCTTTTCAGGTTTTTAATAAATAGTTCGAACAATGGCCAGCTCGCATGGGGTCCCAGAAGGGTTGGAAGATTTAGTAAAATATCCCTCGATGCCATTCTCTCTGAAACCCCTCTTGATGCTGCTTCCTCCTGGATGGAAGAACTATATGCAAGAATACATGTCTGAATGCTCCTTTTTGCAAAGGGGTGTTTAGATTAGATTAGATTACTGACAGTGTGGAAACAGGCCCTTCAGCCCAACAAGTCCACACCAACCCGCCGAAGCGCAACTCACCCAGACCCATTCCCTTACATTTACCCCTTCACCTAACACTACGAGCAATTTAGCATGGCCAATTCACCTAATCTGCACATTTTGCAGACTCCAAACAGTCAGTCGACTAAGGTCGGAATTGAACACAGGTCACTGGCACTGTGAGGCAGGAATGCTAACCACTGTACCACCATGCCACACACGGTGCCACCCTGTGTTTAGGTGATGTTAGTATATTGAAACAGTTCATTTGTAGAAGATACTGTATCCATCATTCAATTAAGGTTTCACAATAGTTAAGTTATTCTAAGTTTCTCTTCATTTTGTATGGATTTTCATCAGAGTGTTTAAATATGTTGTGTTTTACTTAATGGTGAGTGGTTGGACTAGGAGCATCACATCTGGAACACCCAAATCACATCTACCTTTAAATTAAGGAAATATTGGCATCCAAGCTAACTTGTTAACATAGTTTGAGGCAGTCTGGTTCACCTATTGCAAACTGCGGACTCTTGTCTGTTTCTAAATCGATAATACCAAATTGGGTTTAGAATTACAATCCCTACAGTGTGCAAACAGGCCATTCAACCCAACACGCCTACACTGAACCGCCGAGGAATAACCTACCCAGAACCATTCCTCTACCCTTTTGTTCCACATTTACCCCGACTAAGGCACCTAACCCACACATCCCTGAAAGCTATGAACAATTTAGCATGGTCAATTCACGTGACATGCACATCTTTGGATTGTGGGAGGAAACCAGCGAATCCAGAATAAGCGCATGCAGACACAGGAGAGTATGCACCGGGAAACTATTTGGTTCAAAGGTCGCGTATGGTAGTTGTTAGTGTCTTTTGTTCCGGATGTTAAATTCGGTTGGTTTAAAAGTGTTTTGTGTATAACGATTCTTTCAGTCAGAAAGAGTTCTCTGGGTGTAGAAGAAGTGAAGTTGGGGGTTTTAAAAAAGGCAATGAAGGCAAAGCTGTAGGAATTGGCAGACAAGCTGGAGTTGGGGTTGCGTTTGTCTGTGAAAAAATGAGAGAGAATTACAGCTAAATCTCGGCAATTTAATTGGGTGGAACTGCCATCAAACTCTTTGGAAAAGGCTGGAATTCAATTTCACATGAGGCACCTTGAATATGAGATGGAATTGAAACAGTTTGAATTATGATGAAAAATAGAACAAAAGAAAAGGAAATGAAGAAGAAAGAGAGAAAATGAGAGAAGAAAAGCAGAGTTACAATTTAAACAGTTAGTAATTAGAGAGGAATGTTGACGTAGAAGGTGGAGATGAAGGTAGATGGTAGGCTAGATGAGGAGGATAGTGAGGATGAACAACCATATAGTAGCCAAAAACCTGATGGGGTTCTGTTTAAATACACCCAAGCATTATCTAAATTTGATGAGAAGGATGGGGAAGCCTTTTTAATTTCATTTCAGAAAGTGGATAAACAAATGCAGTAGCTAGTGTCCATGTGGATTTAGTCGATCCAAACAAAGCTGGTAGGTATTTGCATCCCTATCGAGGAGGTATCTGGCCAGTATGAGGAGGTGCAGAAAGCCATTTGAAGTGCATATGAGCTAGTGCCAGATGCCTACAGACAGTGTTTTAGGAATCTAAAATAGCGTTGCTGGTTAAACGCACATTGAGTTTGAAAGAATCAAACAAAGTAATTTTGACTGGTGGGTAAGGCTGTTAAAAACAGCAAACCTATGGCACTCTTAAAGAGATTCTTACTTTGGAGAAGTTCAACAATTCACTTCCGGCAAACGTGAGAACTCGTGTGGAAGAGCAGAGAGTTACAATGGCAAGCTTAGAAGCTGAAATGGCTGATGCTGATGATTTGGTTAAGAAATAAATGTTTGGTTTCTGTGAGAGATTGAGAAAAATATGCGAGATATTCTTAAAACATATACCTGTGAAAGTAAAGTTCATTAGCATAGGCCAGGAGTAGCAGGTAAACAACTTACAGCATTGAGAGGTACAGAAGCATGTAATTCTTTTATGTTGAGACATGAAGAGGTATGTCATTCAGAAGGACTATTGGAGAGATGAGAAGTGCTCCATTCAACAGAAATATTCCACAATGGGGAAGGAGGCCTTGAGCTTGGTGTTGGCGTTACAATATTTCAGCATTTAAATTGCGAATAACATACCCGAGACAAATCTTTATCACTGATCGTGATCACTTAAAGTTTTTGGAGAAGTTTAGGGAGAAGAATACCAACCTATTTCGATTGCGCTTATTATTGCTGCCATTCAATTTGAAATTTTACAGGTGACAGGGTGAGAAAACTTAAGTTTTGACACGTTGTGGAGACTTGGATGAAGAAAGACAAAAGGCATTCTATGGCAGGAGTAAAATGACTGAAATCGACTCAAGTTGTAAACATTTGTATGCTCAGAGTCAATGTTATATATATATGCATTTCAGTCTGCTAATAGAGGAAGATTAAGAGGTCTAAAATGAATCCACCTTTGTATATTGATGGATCATTTTACTAAAGGGGGCGTTGTGAGGATATTATTACTGTAAAGAGGTTATTTTCGCTTTTATTTGAAGAAAGGTTTTTAAGGCAGAGGTGCAGAACTGCTTTCTGAAAATAGTTTAAGTAAATAATTGAGGAGACCTTTATGTTTTATTAAAATGGTGGTAACAATGGAAGGGCAGTGGCCAGCTCTCCCAGACCAGATTTACTCGTTTTGTTTCTATCTGCAGCATTCAGAAGCTGCTGGAGATCGCAGAAGGGTTGAAAGTTTCAATACATGATCCTAGCTGCTTTTCTCTCTGAGATCTCTGTTGATGTTGATTTAGAACATAGAACATAGAAAGATACAGCGCAGTACAGGCCCTTCGGCCCTCGATGTTGCGCCGACCGAATCCTACCTAACCTACACTAGCCCAATAACTTCCAAATGCCTATCCAATGCCCGCTTAAATGACCATAAAGAAGGAGAGTTCACCACTGCTACTGGCAGGGCATTCCATGAACTCACAACCCGCTGTGTAAAGAATCTACCCCTAACATCTGTCCTATACCTACCACCCCTTAATTTAAAGCTGTGTCCCCTAGTAACACCTGACTCCATTAGCGGTAAAAGGTTCTCACTGTCAACCCTATCTAAACCCCTAATCATCTTATACACCTCTATCAAATCTCCCCTAAACCTTCTCTTCTCCAATGAGAACAGTCCCAAGTGCCTCAGCCTTTCCTCATAAGATTTTCCTACCATTCCAGGCAACATCCTGGTAAACCTCCTCTGCACTCGTTCCAATGCCTCCACATCCTTCCTATAGTATGGCGACCAAAACTGCACACAATACTCCAGATGAGGCCGCACCAGAGTCTTATACAGTTGCAACATGACCTCAGGACTCCGGAACTCAATTCCTCTACCAATAAAGCCCAGTACACCATATGCCTTCCTCACAGCACTATTTACCTGGGTGGCAACTTTCAGAGATCTGTGTACATGGACACCAAGATCCCTCTGCTCATCCACACTACCAATTTCTCCTGGATAATAAATTGCATGTGAGAATCTGTATTTGAATATATCTTTTTGCCAAGCAGTGTATACCAAGAAGGTACGGTATCTATTGTATGTGTAAGTGTTCAAACATATAAGTTATCCCAGCATGTTCTTTTCTTTGATTGTATTTTAACCAAAGCTTTTGAATAGATTATATTTTGCTTAATGTCGAGTGGTTTAACCAGCCACAACATATCTGGAACGCACACTTCACATATATGTTTAAAATAAGGAAAGGTTTGGTTGTAAGTGGCCTTCTTAAAATATTTTGCTCGAATCTTGTCTGGTCCACAACATTTGTAGCAGAGGGGTTTCCGAATGACTCCTGTTATTGACAAGTTATGTAGGGGCTGGGATGGTTTGCTGGAGGTTGTGCTCTGAGCTGTCTCAGACATTCAGGGAAATCTGAGGATTTGGTGACCCAACTCTGGATTGAGTATTTGGACTGTTGTTACAGCATCTGGGTCTGTAACATGAACAACAAATGGAGCATAGGCTGCTGAGAGGGGAAGCTTTGAAACCACGCAGTGAGTGTGTGGGGAAAGGGATCTGCTGGATTAACCCCGGGTTTTCCAGGAACAACTTCCCAAGCCCCACTTAACCTAGGATCAGAGTGTGAGGGACACTGACTGGACAAGGAGCTGGTCACAGAACGGTATCACCTCCTTCAACATGACCTGCAGCTTCACACCAGGGGGAGGTCAATGCAGCCAGGAGCTGTTAGGGTCACAGTTTCATTCAGCTTCTATGAACCAGAACTTTCCAGGCAGGACGTGGTGACATATCCACCATATCCCAGTATCTCAACATCAGCGTCATCATACAGTGACGGAAGATGTATATGGTGGATGAGGTAAATACATTGTTCCTCCCACAGCAGGGAGCTGCCAGGTGTATCCAGTATAGTGGGATTCCCAATGGTGTACATGGCATTTACAGAGTACCCATGTCAATGGGGGGATGTTGCAAAACTGAAGGAGCTCTCTCTCTATTAATGTTATACAAGCTGATGCACAGTACATCATATTGGTGAATACCTCTGTTTTGACAGTAGCCACTGCCTCTTCATTCACAAGCAGGCAGCCATTCCCATCGTCTTCGGGTCTCCATGTAGAGAGAAGTGAATGTATCTTGGATAAAGACCAGCCCATTGACACACGTTTCAAAACACCATCCCAACCACCAACCAACCACATCAAAATATTCCATGTGTACGGAGAGCAATTGGGTCACTTGGAGTGTCTGGGAGCAGACGATCGGGGTGGAGCAAAACCTCCCATGTCTGAACGGATCTGAGTGAACCCCCAGTACCCAGTATTATTAAGTCCTGTAATCACTCTCTATTTAAGTAATATATTGCTTTCCATTATTCCTGCAAATGAAATGACAGGTTATATTATGTTATATTGTACGAGCCAAATTATTATCCATTGCCTTTAATTCTCTGTATCTACTTGCAGACTCTCCACCATCCATTGATAATTTAACTTCTTGCTTATGACAGCGACATCACCAAACTCAACATCTATATATCTGTTCCATCCTCCTGATCATTGATATCAATTGTAAATAGTTGAGGACCCAGCACTGGTCACAATGTGACTCCACTGTGACGTTCTGTCAAACTGATTAAGACTGATTTATCCGGAGTTCCTACTTCCTGTTTGATACACAGTCCTCCCCCACTACTGTGTAACACAGTCAAATGGCTGAATATGAACGAGGAGCATCAGTCAGGAATCCAACCTCTCGAACCTGTTCCGCCATTGACTAAAATCATGGCTGATGTCATCGTGGCCTCTGTTCTACATTCCTGCCATCTCTCCATCGTAAATCTCTGGTCACTTGTTGTAGGTTGCGCCACATAAATATCCACTCCGCATCTACACTTTCAATTACGTTTAGCATTTTACAGACTTGAATGAGATCCCCTTTCATTCTTATAAACTCGAGAGTAGAAGCCTGAACTGCTAATTTCTCTTCATAAGACAAACACTACAAATATGAAATCAATCTAATGAACCTCTTTTGAACCGCCTCCAATGGAAATACCTCATTCTGCAGGAAACCCAAACGGTACTCCAGTTGCAGCCTCACTAATGCCTTGCATAGGTACAGCAACACTCCGTACCTTTCTACTCTATCCTTTTAGAAATAAAAACAGAAGTTATGCTTGCATTTCTCAATACTTGCAGTACCTGCATGCAAGTTTTCTGTGATATGCAAGCAGACACCCAGATCCCTCTGCACTTAAGCACTTTGAAGTTTCTCTCCTTTTCGATAATAAGTTGCCTTTCCATTACGCTGGCCATATTTATCCACTTTATTTTTCATTGCCAAATTTTGGCCCATTCACCCAAATTATCTGTATAGTTTTTTAAATCTCTTACATAATCATTCCGAAGTAATTTCCCACCAATGTTATTGCCGTCTGAAAACGTAGCTGTAGTATTTCCTATCCCGTCAACCGAGTAATATTATCGATTGCAAATAGATGAGGCATGAGAAGTGAATTCTATGGCACCCCGCAAATTGCATTTTCCAAAAGGAAATAACGCATTTAATTCATTTGACTGCATTTTGTTGGTTAACCAATCTCCACCCAAGCTAATAAAATACTCCTAAACCGATGTTGTCTGATCTTACTACTTACTCTTTGGAGAAGGGACACATCCAATGCCTTCACGAAGGCCAGATACATTCCATCCCCAGGAATCCTAATATTCACCTTGTTTGTTACATCTTTAAGTAACTCAAGCAAACACTTCAATCATGATTTATCCTTTGTAAAACCACGTTGACTCCGATGGATTGTGGTTTAACTTTGCAAATTTCCTGAACAATGGATTCTAACATTTTGCCTTAAGTTACTATAGTTTATCGTTACACTTTAGTCCCTAATATATCCTATTATTATAAGTTTTTCCCTTTCGAAAACATTTACGTTTTCTTTGAATTCCTGTTTAACAGGCACAAGGCTTTAAGAGATCTGCTCCAATTGCTGTGTAAGAGTAATGTGTGGCTGAATGGACTCATCATTCTGCTGGTGTACAAACTCGATGGACTGACGTCTTTCTGGTCTCGCCATGTTGTCATCTCCAAGGCCAGAATGACCTCCTCTTGTTGATGTGTTAGAGGGTTGGCGGATTATGGAATATTACAGTTGCTGTGTACCAGCTCGAGGAGGTGATGGGTCATCTCATATTCCTCCATAACAATAGACAATAGACAATAGGTGCAGGAGTAGGCCATTCTGCCCTTCGAACCTGCTCCACCATTCAATATGATCATGGTTGATCATCCTTAATCAGTATCCTTTCCTGCCTTATCTCCATAGCACTCTTCGTGGGGGTTTAAACTAATTTGGCAGGGGGATGGGATCCGGACTTGTAGTCCAGCAAGTAGGTTAGCTGTTTTTCAGGATGTCCACGAATGTAGGGAGGCTGTGGAGAAGGTAGCCCTGACAGGGAATCATTGCAGACACAGAGATGGGTTCAAGTGTGTACACTTCAATGCAAGGAGTATCAGAAATAAGGTGGGTGAACTTAAGGCGTGGATTGGTACTTGGGACTACGATGTTGTGGCCATCATGGAAACATGGATAGAAGAGGGACAGGAATGGTTGTTGGAGGTTCCTGGTTACAGATGTTTCAGTAAGATTAGGGAGGGTCGTAAAAAAGGAGGGGGTGTGGCATTGCTAATTAGAAATGGTATAATGGCTGCAGAAAGGCAGTTCGAGGGGGATCTGCCGTTGGAGGTAGTATGGGCTGAAGTCAGAAATAGGAAAGGGCAGTCACCTTGTTGGGTGTTTACTATAGACCCCCAATAGCAGCAGAGATGTGGAGAAACAGATTGGAAAACAGATTTTGGAAAGGTGCAGAAGCCGCAGGGTAGTAGTCATGGGCGATTTCAACTTCCCAAATATTGATTGGAAGCTCTTTAGATCAAGTAGATTGGACGGGGCGGTGTTTGTGCAGTGTGTCCAGGAAGCTTTTCTAACTCAGTATGTAGATTGTCCGAACAAAGGGGAGGCCATATTGGATTTGGTACTCGGTAACGAACCAGGACAAGTGATGGGCTTGTTAATGGGTGAACATTTTGGTGATGGTGACCACAATTCTGTGACTTTCACCTTGGTTATGGAGAGAGATATGTGCATGCAACAGGGTAGGTTTTACAATTGGGGGAAGGGTAAATACGATGCTGCAAGACAGGATCTGAGGAGCATAAGTTGGGAGCATAGGATGTCAGGAAAGGATGTCATTGAAATGTGGAACTTTTTCAAGGAACAGATACGATGTGACCTTGATATGTATGTACCTGTCAAGCAGGAAACAGATGGTCGTGTGAGGGAACCTTAGTTGACGAGGGAGGTTGAATATCTAGTAAAGAGGAAGAAGGAGGCTTAAATAAGGCTGAGGAAACAAGGTTCAGACAGAGCGTTGGCGGGATACAAGATAGCCAGGAAGGAGTAGAATAAAGGGATTAGGAGAGCTAAGAGAGGGCATGAAAAATCCTTGGCGGATAGGATCAAGGATAACCCCAAGGCATTTTATGCGTATGTGAGAAACATGATAATGACTAGAACGAGGGTAGGTCCGATCAAGGACAGTGGTGGGAGACTGTGTATTGAGTCGGAAGAGATAGGAGAGGTCTTGAATGAGTACTTTTCTTCAGTATTTACAAATGAGAGAGACCGTATTGTTGAACAGGAGAGTATGAAACGGACTGGTAAGCTAGATGAGATATTTGTTAGGAAGGAAGATGTGTTGGAGATTTTGAAAAACTTGAGGATAGACAAGTCCCCCTGGCCTGACGGGATATATCCTAGGATTATGTGGGATGCAAGAGAGGAAATTGCAGAGCCGTTGGCAATGATCTTTTCATCTTCACTGTCAACGTGGGTGGTACCAGGGGACTGGAGAGTGACGAATGTTGTGCCCCCATTCAAAGAAAGGGATTATGGATAACCCCGGGAATTACAGGCCAGTTAGTCTTACTTCGGTGGTAGACAAAGTAACGGGAAGGATACTGAGAGATAGGATTTATGAGTATCTGGAAAGACACTGCTTGATTAGGGACAGCCAGCACGAATTTGTGAGGGATAGGTCTTGCCTTACAGGTCTTATTGAGTTCTTTGTGGAGGTGACCAAGCATGTGGATGAGGGGAAAGCAGTGGATGTAGTGTACATGGATTTTAGTAAAACATTTGATAAGGTTCCCATGATAGGCTTATGCGGAAAGTCAGGAGGCATGGGATAGTGGGAAATTTGGCCAGTTGGATGGAGAACTGACTAACGGGTCGAAGTCAGAGAGTGGTGGTAGATGGTAAATATTCAACCCGGAGCTCAGTTACAAGTGGAGTTCCACAGGAATCAGTCCTGAGTCCTCTGCTATTTGTAATTTGTATTAATGACTTGGAAGAGGGACTCAAAGGTTGGGTCAATAAATTTGCAGACGATATGAAGATTGGTGGAGTTGTGGATAGTGAGGAGGGCGGTTGTCGGCTGCAAAGGGACTTAGATATGAGTCAGAGCTGGGATGAGGAGTGGCAGAGGGAGTTCAACTCTGTCAAGTGTGAGGTTGTCCATTTTGGAAGGACAAATAAGAATGCAGAATACAGGGTTAACGGTAGGGTTCTTAGTAAGGTGGAGGAGCAGAGGGATCTTGGGGTCTATGTTCATAGCTCTTTGAAAGTTGCCACTCAGTTGGATAGAGCTTGTAAGAAGGCCTATGGTATATAATCGTTCATTAGCAGAGGGATTGAATTCAAGAGTTGTGAGGTGATGTTGCAGCTGTACAGGACCTTGGTAAGACCACATTTGGTGTACTGTGTGCAGTTCTGGTCGCCTCACTTTAGGAAAGATGTGGAAGCTTTGGAGAGGGTGCAGAGGAGATGTTGCCTGGAATGGAGAATAGGTTGTATGACGATAGGTCGAGAGTGCTAGACCTTTTCATATTGGAAAGGCGAAGGATGAGGTGTGACTTGATAGAGGTTTATAAGATGATCAGGGGAATAGATAGAGTAGACAGTCAGAGCCTTATCCCCCGGTTACAAGAGAGTGTTACAAGGGAACATACATGTAAGGTGAAGGGTGGAAGGTATAGGGGGATGGCAGGGGCAGGTTCTTTACCCAGAGACTGGTGGGGGCATGGAATGTGCTGCCTGTGGGAGTGGCAGAGTCAGAATCATTGGTGACCTTTAAGCGCCAATTGTATAGGTACATGGATAGGTGCTTAAGCTAGGACAAATGTTCAGCACAACATCGTGTGCCAAAGGGCCTGTTCCGTGCTATTGTTCTATGTTCTATGTTCTAACCCTTGATTCCACTATCCTTGAGAGCTCTACCCAGGCTGGAGAAACTGAACGGTCTCCTCATACATCCCTGAGATGGGGCCACGGAGTGATTGATCTTCTCTTGTTCCCTTACAACAGACACGTGTCTGAATTACCTCCACATTTCCCATAAAAAATGTCTCAGAAAGGTTGTATCCTTATCCAATTCACTTGTAACAGACTCAGTGGAGCTGAATGGCCTCCTGTTATCCCAGCGTAACCATCGCCAGTCACTGTGTGGCCTCTTCCAGTTCCTAACAGGGCTGAATGGATTGATCCTGTTGTTGTGTAATAGGATATTCGTCCGTTATCGTCTACTCTGCGTCGAGTGTTATAGGCTCGAGGGGCTGATTGGCCTCCTCCTGTAACTGTATATCAGGCCCCAGGGGCCGAATAGCCTCGTCCTGTTCTGGTGCAACAGTGTTGAAGGCGTGAATATATTTCTGTCGTCCCTGTGTAACAGGCTGGAGAATGACATGGATTTCTCCATTATGTGTGTAATTGGTTTTTGTGGCTGACTCCTTCTGATCATCTATGTTGAAATAAGATCGTCTTTCATTCTTGTGAAGTCCAATGTGTATTGGGTATCAACCTGACCATCCTTTCCTGATAAACTAACTGCTGCATGACACGAATCAGTTGAGGGAATCACCTCAGAACTGCTTCCAATGTAACAATATCTTTCCTCAGTGAGGAGATTAAATCAGTACACATTACTCCAGATGTGATCTCATTAAGATCCTGTGCAGCAGCAGCAACGCTTTACCAGCCTGCTGTAAGGTTTCCACCCTGGTTACAGCAGTCTCAGCTGTCGCAGGGAATACACAACATTGTTGAAAGATCATTCACCTTCTCTACTCCACCCGCATAATGGGATATCTGGAGAAAATCTCAGAATAAAGCTTGAGAAGATCATAAACGATGTGGCGAGATTATTTCTACCATTAGTCTCCCCAGAACCAACTTCACTGAGATTTCACTGAATCCTGAAAGGTGGGCCTCAGATATAATAATGAGAAGCCAACATTGATGGGAGTTATATATCAAAGTGAAAGGTGCAAGATAAATGTCGGGTGTGTTATAAAACAGGAAATGGGACATATACGTTTGTGGGTACTGCAGTAATAATGTACTGTTTGAATTATATCTAAACTGCGTTAACCCAACTGAATGTTAATGCTGGGAAAAATGGATTTCATAAGCACGTGTGAGTTGGCTTGCATTAACATTATTTCGAGCACCGAGGTCACGATCAGGTTACTTAGGAATTGGTGTTGGATGATCAGAAGAGCTAATTGAAACTTGCTATAAACGAACTTTTGGGAACAGTGACCACACCTTTTTATTTGAGATTAGATTCCCCACAGTATGGACACAGGCCCTTCGGACAAGCAAGTCCACATCAACCCTCCAAAGAGTTTCCCTCTAATTAATGCACCTACCGCTATTGGCAGTTTAGAATGGCCAATTCACTTGACCTGAACATCTTTGCACTGTGGGATCGAACCGGAGTACCCGGAGGAAACCCACGTAGACAGAGGGAGAATGTGCAAACTCCACACAAGCAGTCACCCGAGACTGGAATCAAATAGTGGTCCCTGTTGTTGTTAGACTGCACTATTCGACAATGAAGCACGGAGCTGCCTCTATTAGTTTTCTGATGTGTGTGTACACAACAGTGTTTGTTTTATTTCACGTAACCATAAAGAATCTGAGCCATGCAAGCCATGAAGGTGCGAGGAGAAAGTAGGGACTGTAGATGCTGGAGGTCACAGTCGAAGAATGTGCTGCTGGAAAAATCACAGCTGGTCAGACAGCATATTAGTGGCATGAGAATCGACGTTTCAGGCATTCGCTCTTCATCAAGAATGAGGCTTGTGGGCCGGGCAGGAGGGGTGAGAGATAAATTGGAAGGGGGTGTGGCGGGGTAGGAAGCCTGGAATGTGAGAGGTAGGTGAAGGAGGGATTGAAAGTGATAGGTGATTAAGGGGACAGTACGACTCATCTACTGCATCCATTAAACTCAATGTGGTCTTCTCTACATTCGCACGACAGGACGTCAACTTGTGGATTGTTTCAGAGACCATATCTGGTACAGCCACACTGGCCAACCTTGTGGCTAAATACTTTAACTCCCTCTCCCACTCCACCAAGGACATGCAGGGACCTGGGCCTCCTCTATCGCCAAACCCTAACCACCTGAGTAATGGACGAAGAAAGACTCATCGTCCTCCATGGGTTCCTTCAACCACAGGGGATCTCGATTTCCCAAAATCCCACCTTATCCCAGTCCAACCATCGAACTCATCACTGCCATCTTGAATGTTCCAATGTGTCCATCTTGCTTCCCATCTATCCACTCCACCCTCCTCTTCGATCTATCATTTTCGCACACACGCATCTCATCTTCCTATTAGATCAAAGGTTGCAGCTTAGAAAAATGCCAAGTGTTGCAGTAAGCCAGTGGATTCAGAGAAATGTAGGACCCAGCAAAGGAGGACCAAGAAACTGAGAAAAAAAATCAAAAAGAGAAAAAAGCATGCAAACAAAAAAAAACCTAAAAACTGCTATAAAGCTTCGAACAATGTATGAAACAAAAATAAGATGAAACGTGGAAGAGTGAGTGTGCAGACAAGGTAATTTATTGTAAAGAACAGAGACATTAGAGGGAACAAAACAGTTTCTTTGTGTCTGTCTTCATGGAAGAATATCCAGAAATTCTCCCAGAAATATGAAGTGACCATGAGACTTGTGTAAGTAAAGTCTAAGATCATTCATATCAGTGATGAGGTAGCATTTGAAAAGACAGCTGGATTGAATGTTGATAAATCTGACAGATCAAATTTACTTCATACCAAAATTTCAGTGGAAGCAACAATAGTCATATTGATTGCATTATGGATTTTCACGTTATTTTCCGACAAATTCCCGAAAGGCAGGTAACCCTTGGGGATAAGGGACATGGGACAATTATAAATATTATCCGCCAGCTTAAGAAAGGATGAAGATGGAGAGTGGTGATCGACAGACCAGGTAAATTGTCATCTGCAGTCGGGTGTCTGTTGGACTCAATTTCAAAGTACATGCTACAAGATATATAGAAAGTAATGGCAAAACTGGGGAGTGTGATAATGCATCGATGAAAGGAAAACCAGAAGTGGCAAACATTTTTTTGGAATAGTTTGAAGATGATTCTTGTCGAAATCAGCAATGCAGAACCAATGTATAATGTATATTTCGATATTCAGGAGCATTTTTAAAGAACTCACATACTAATATCATAAGAAAAGTTAAAGCGAAAGGTATAGGAGAGAACATTTGCAAATGGGAAAGTGAAAATTATATTTACATTCATGTGAATGTAACTAGAATGTAGAAGATGTCGTGCACCCGTTGCATAGCGTGTTGCTGAGACAAAACTGAGAGTATTGTGTTCTGCTGTGGAGTCTCCATCTAATAAAGAATACATTGAGTACGGAGGAACTGCAAAAGGCATTCTCCAGATTAATCCCTAAAATGGCAAGATTGTTTGATTGTGAATCCCAGTCTGTGATCTTGACTTTCAAGTAATGAGCGGTGATCGTAGTGAATCTTAGAAACTTAGAAACAGAGGGGACTGAAAAACAGAGGGACATGGAGAACTGCAAGCAAGCGCGATTAGGGAGAATCCCATGATAGTCTACACGGGCAACACGTAGAACAGAATTATCAGTGAACAGTTAGCGTCCATCAGAAATCAAGGGCGCAATCTGTGTGTGAAGCTGGAGAGCATTGAGAGATTGTGACATGAGAGCTTCGCATCGGTTTTACTTGGGAGAAAGAGGAGGCAGCTACAGATTTCGAGAAGATTGATTAGGAAGCTCCTGAACAGATTGATGTAAAATGCGAGCAGGAATTTGAGGCTTTGGTTTACAGAAAATTGGACTGATGGCCACTTCTCAATAAGTTGTATCGCAGGCTGCTGTTGGAGTCAAGGGAGGAAAGATTCTGAGTGTAAAATTGAATTTGAATCCGACCATAGGGGAGGTGCCAGAGGACTGGAGAACAGCTAATACGATTCCACTTCACATTAAGGGTGGTAGAGATAGATCAGGGAATTATAGACAAGCAAGTAATAGATCACTGTTAGGGTAATATCATGGGTAGCATATCATAAACATACCCATGAGACATCTATTCAGCGTGAAGCACTGTGCAGACGAGGATGGTGTAGTGCTCACTCCAACCCAGCAATCTGTACAGACTGTGCAGACTGCATCAGTCCACGGGGAGCTGTGCAGTGAATAACTCTGTAAGCCTGGTGAATTTACCCTTCCAGAAAGTAGAGCTGTGTCCACCATCCCAGTGCATTGCCTAGTAATACTGTGTTTGATCACTGTCCACTGTCGGGAAACTTGCAGCCCATGCTGGAAGTGACAGGATGTGTAACTCCCATCCATTTACAGCTCCATATCTTCATTGTGCCAGGCACTTTAGAACATCTAGTCAGGAGAAGGATGAAGCTTACATAAGGTTGAGGAGGCAACGGTTAGGCAGGGCTCCAGAAGGTTGCAAGGTAACCAGGAAGGAACTGAAGAATGAACTCAAGAGAGATAAAAGTGTGCATGAAAAAGCCTTGGTGGGTACGATTAAAGTAAAACCTGAGAAGTTCTACACTTATGTGAAGAACAAGAGGATGGCCAGAGTGAGTGTAGGGCTGATCAGGGATAGGAGAGGGAACTTGCACCAGGAGTTGGAGGAAGTAGGGGAGGTTCTTGATGAATGTTTTGCCTCAGTATTCACTCATGAGAGGGACCTTGATATTTCTGAGAACAGCATAAAACAGGCGGATATGCTAGAACAGGAGGATGTGCTGAAAAATTTGAGAAACACATGGATAGATAAGTTTATTTGGCCAAACAGGATATGCCCTAGGAGACTATAGGAAGTGAGAAGAGATTGCTGCGCATTTTGCGATGATCTTTGCATCCTCACTACCCACTGGAGTCGTGCCAGATGGCAGGAGGCTGGAAAAAATTATTCACTGGTTCAAGAAAGGGAATAGGGATAATCCTGGGAATTATTGGCCAACCAGTCTTACACCAGTGACGGGCAAAGTATTGGAAAGGATTTGAGAGACAGTATTTATGATTACTTGTGAAATTATAAATGATTTGAGACAGTCAACATGGCTGTTGTGGGGAGCAGGTCATGCCTCATAGATCTTATTGAATTCCTTAAGGATGTGACAACACACGTTGATGAAGTACAGCAGCAGATATATGGATTTAACAAGGCGTTTGAAAAAGGTATCCATGGTAAGCTCATTCACAAAATAAGGAGGCATGTCTTAAAGGGAGATCTGGCTGTCTGGATACAGAATACAGAAGGTGGTGGTAGATGGAACAGGTGCAGCCTGGAGCTTGGTGACCAGCTTGATGATCTGTTCTAGCACCCCTGCTCTTTGTGTTTCTTTTTTTTTACAAGAGAATTGGATGACGAATTGGAAGGGTGGGTTCATTGGTTCGCCAATGGCACGAACTTTGGTGGAGTTGGTAGTTAATATGGAGGGTTGTTATAGGTTGCAACAGGACATTGACAGAACTGAGCAGATGAGTGACACATCGAGATAAATCTGGAACTGCGGGATCTTGTTGTCCATGTCTATAGATTCTCAAATTTGCCATCCAGGCTGATGCTGTTGTTTAGAAGGCGTATGATGTGTTGGCTTTCACAGCTGGGGAGATCAGTTTCAGAGCTGTGAGGTTTTGCTGCAGCTCTATAATCCCACCGTTTAACCCACTGTGATGAAGTTGAATGCTGTTCTGCATTGAGAGCTTGCAAGTACTTGTCATATGACTAGTTAATATTTTCAGAGTGTACTGGACAATTGAAACTATGTAACATTTGGCTGTGAAACAGATATTTTGAGCTTTGGTTACGCTTTTGAAACCTATTCGAATTTAAACAATCAAGTTGAAATTATGTACCATTATACTAAACCCAATCGATTTTAAATTTAGTGTTTTGTCAATATCAAACCAAAGAGATCAGCTGATGTTGAGGGAGTAAAGAGGCACGCATTTTGAAAGCTAGACAGAGAGTAAACTACCGTCGTGAGAGTCTGCCATGAACAACATTCTCTGTGCAAGATAATTTTTTTGGACGAATAACTCTAGCATTAAAAGACAGAACATGACCCAAGGAGATATTCAGTGGAAAGAAGGAGGAGATTGGAGACTGCAGCCACTCTCTGGTTTATGTAATTTTTAGAACAGTCTTTCTTTAATTGGAAGAGTATATTGTTCAAGGTGGAAGAAGTTAACAAACAGTTCAGAGAAAGCGAAGCTTAGAGTTGGGAATAACTGTTGTTCAATGTTCACTTTTAGAATTAAGGAATGCCTTGATAATATTTTCTATTAAGTATTGGAATTTGCGAGCTCTCTGTCAATCGACTTTAACAGATTATGAGCGAGGTGAGCTTTTCTGCGTGTTTGGTTTCATTAGCAGAAAGGTTCATCGCCGTGTCATAACACTACACTTGTAATACCATGTTTTGGTCACCTCATTAAAGGAAAGAGGTGGAAGCTATAGAGAGGACGCAGAGAATTACCTATGGAACGGCAGAAAGATTGACACAAGCCGAGTGAAATATTGAGAAAGCTACCACGTGTAAAATAAACAGTGGCAGATTCCCGATGTCTATATAAACGTCAGTGAGTGTAGTGCGTCTGTTTTGATGACAGGGTATCTGTGTGTGCATGTGTATCTGTGTATCAGTACGTGTCTTTGTGTGCCTGTATTAGTATATGTGCTACTGCATCAGTCTCCGTGTGTTTCTGTGTATCTATATTCACCTCTGTGTGTCTCTGCATGTCTGATTTTGTCTCTGTGTGTATCTGCATTTCTGCATTCATCGCTGTGTGTATTGGAATGTCTTTATTTCTCTCTGTGCCTAACTGCGTGCCTGTATTTGTGTCTGTGTGGATCTGCATGTCTGTATTCGTCTCTGTGTGTATTTGACTGTCTGTATTCACCTCCGTGCGTATCTGCGTGTCTGTATTCATCTCTGTGTGTATCTGTGTGTCTATATTTGTCTCTGTGTATCTCTGTGTGTATCAGCGCGTCTGTTTTCATCTCTCTGTGTATCCGTGTGTCTGTATTCATCTCTGCGGGCATCTGTGTGACTCTATTCATCTCTGTGTGTATCTGCGTGTCTCTGTGTGTATCTGCGTTTTGTATTGTCTCTGTGTGTACCTGCGTGTCTGTATTCATCTTGCGTGTATCTGTGGGTCTCTATTCGTCTCTCTGTCTACCTGTGTGTCTCTGTGTGTATCTGCATATCTGCATCCGTCTCTGTGTGCATCGGCGTGTCTGCATTCATATCTGTATCTGCGTGCCTGCATTCGTCTCTATGTCTATCTGCATGCCTGTCTTCTCATCTGTGTCTGAATGTATGTGTTCGTCTGTATGTCCATCCGCATGCCTGAATTCATCTGTGAGCATGTGTGTGTCTGTATTCGTCTCTGTGTGTATCTGCGCGCCTGTGTTTGTCTCTGTGTGCACCTTTGAGTCTGTGTTCATCTCTGTTTGTATCCTTGTGCCTGTATTCATCCCTGTGGGCATCTGTGTGATTCCATTCGTCTTTGTGTGTATCTGCGTGTCTATATTTGTCTCTGTGTGTAGCTGCGTGCCTGTATTCATCTCTGTTGTGTATCTGCCTGCCTTTATTTGTCTCTGTGTTTATCTGTGTGTCTGTATTTGTTTCTGTGTGTCGCTGCACGTCTGTATTTGTCCCTCTGTGCGCCTGTGCATCTGTATTCATCTCTGTGGCTCTGTAGTTGTCTCTTTGTGTATTTGCTTGGCTGTTTTCATTGCTGCGTTTTGTCTGCGTGCCTGTATTCGTCTCTGTGTGTATCTGTGCGTCCATGTGCACAGCGGATCTGTCAGTCTCTCTGATGTTTATAGTGATGCAATGTCCCCCTCTGCTGGCCTTCACATACCTCTGCGTTGACAGCACTGCAGGGTGTCAACCATTAGGGATTCAGTCTTGGAGGGTGGGGGAGGGACGCAGCTCGTAGCGCCATCCAAACTGACAGAACCATCTGCACACTCACACACCCACCGTTTGGTATATGGAGGATTGTAATCGTACTGAGGACCCTTAGAGTGGAGAATGTCCATGTAAAGTTATGTCTATGGCCGCTCTGCAGTGTGGAAGTGGTTTGTCTTTGAAGATTATTCATGACACAGAGTGCACAAATTAAAGAGTATTTCCATCGCAAATGCATCCAAGCAAGGTTGACGGAACCATTTGTAAGTCGATGCAGAGAATATATTGCACGTTCATTATCTTGAAATGTTTTACAATATACTCCTACAAATTATAAATGAGAAAAGATTGAAAAGTCCTGAAACTGACAGTGGTGGTGATAATATCTCAGGAATGATATCGCTAGGTATCAGACGAAACTGCTATGTGCTTCCAAAGATGTTATTTGAAAAACCAAACAGCCGTGCAATGTGAGAGATTGACAGTATTTGATGTCCTCTGAAAGAAACAAAAATCTGACACTAGTGCAAAGGCATGGGGAGGCGAGCAGAGGGTGGTATTGTCTAACTGTAAACTTATCAGGGTCAGGCGTAGAGGTGTGGGGGGTGGTGAGGGGTTGATCTCAATTTCAATGGATTTACCCCAAAAAATGGCAAGACCTCGTCTCACGGAGATACACACAAACATACACAGACACTTTAAACACACAACACACATACATGATGATATGGACACACAAAAACAAACACACGCACTCCTGCACACAGTTTCTTTAAGATAAGTTGAATAAGCTTTTCATTAATTTGGGTATCAATGATTATTTGGCGAAGGTAGTAGAATGTAGGTGAGAAACATTTCAGCTGTAATCAAATGGCACAGCAGATCCAATGGGCTAAGTGGCCTGATTCTGTTCCATTTTCCCATTTTCAGGAGAAAGTCGCTTTCAAAGGTTGAATTTGAATGCAGATTACAGGGTTTAAGGTAGGATTCTTGGCAATGTGGAGGAACAAAGGGATATTGGGGTCCATGTCTATAGATTCCTCGAAGCTGCCAAAGCCTTCAAGGTGATAGGGCTGTTAAGAATGTGTATGATGTGCTGGCTTTCATAAGCTGGGGAATTGATTTAAGAACTGCGAGGTTATGCTGCAGCTCCATGAGGCCTGATTAGACCACACATGGAATGTTGTGTTGAGTTCTGTTCGCCCCATTAAAGAAGGACGTGGAGGCTTTAGAGAGGGTAAAGATGGGAGTTACCAGCACGTTACCTGGCCTGTAGGGTATGTCTTATGAAGAAGGTTTGAGGGAGCTTTAACTTTTCTCATTAGAGTAAAGAGGAATGAACAGTGACTTGACAGAGGTGTGCAAGATGATGAGAGGCACCGATAGAATGAATAAGTAGAGTCTTTTTCATAGGGTGAAAATGGTTAACACGAGGAAAACATAATTTTAATGTGATTGGAGGAAGGTTTGGGGGAGATGTCAGAGGCAGGTTGTTTACAAAGGTAGTGATAGATGCATGGAATGCACTGCCAGCAGTGGTAGTAGAATCAGCTACGTTAGGGATATTCAAGTAACTCTTGGATAAGCACATAGATGATAATAGGATGAAGGCTCTGCAATTTAGTTTAATCTTAGAGTAGGATAAAAGATCGGCACACCATTGAGGGCTGAAGGGCTCTTACTCTCCTGTAATGTTCGATGTTCGCTGTTCTAATTTCTTGAACTCATGTGAAAATATTGTACCTGGAATTCCTATAACTTCAGTAAAGGTTAACCTGGTCAGTATTTGATTGTCGAGGGTTAATGGAAATTTGACGAGGTTTGTGGGGGGTGGGGGAGATGGTCTATATTTGTTCGTAACTGTTGTGTCAAAAGAATGATGATTGGTTTGAGGGGAACTCATTTTGACAATAAGAGCATTCCTATTTCAGACTGGGAAAGGGGTGTTCCTTTCTCTTTAGGATGATGCGATCTGTGTTCTTCTCATGCCCAAGGAGCAGTGAAGACTGGGTTCATGAAAATACTCAAGGATGAGTTAAATAGATCGTTGTTGAACAAGAGAATCAATGTTTGCTGGGAACAGACAGGAAAGGGATGCTTAGTTACAATCACATCGACAATGTCCATTCTGAATTGTGCAGCAGGCTCGAGGGGCTGAATGGCCACCTGCTGCTCTTGCTTCATGTGTTGTTCACTCACTCAACCCCGCGATGTTGTTACAGGAGGTGAGGAAGATCACATTCAGCCATTCAGGATCGAATCAATGTCACATGAGGAGACCTTTCTGGTCCTCTAAGGATTTACAAAGGAATAGGATGAAGCTCTTCAGTCATTTGAGTGCATTACGCAGCACAAGAGGTGGTCGCACATACTTTCTAGGTTGCTACACAGGAACAGGGGAGTCCTGGGTAACTATCCGGAAATAGATAGTCAGGAGAAATGTGAGTGTTCGGGTTGGAAATCTTTAACTTGGCGAAGTGCCTCAGAGATCAGTGCAACATCAAAAGCTATTTAGAAGCTGTCAATGATTTGGGTGTGGGGACTGATTGGATGGAACTCAATTGGCTCAACTACGAAGGTTCAATAAGATGTCAAGTGGAGGTACAGAGTCTGTAATGTGATATAGACAGGGAAGGTTAGTGTGCAAACCTTCAGCAGAAACAGGATAACATGGGCTACCGAAGTTTGTGCTGTGGCCGAAGGGTAAAACAACAGTAAACTAATTAAAAGAAGAGTGATCACAAAACTCAGTTGTACAAAGGCATTTGGTCACCCTGGTACATACATCACACGGGGTTAGTATGCAGATGCAGAAAGTAATTAGGATAGTATATGGAATGATTACTTCATGAAAAGGCTATCCGAATGTTTTACTGCATCTGTACAGGGGATTTCTGAGTCAGCATCTGATGTATTGTGGGCTGTGATGATTCCATAAACTGAAAAATAAATATACTCAGTAGCTTTAGAAGCTTTGCGAAGATGTTTCACTGTACTTGCTCTTGGAAAGAAGGCCTTATTCTGTCATACAGAACGGAAACAGACCCTTCGGTGCACCATGTCTATGCTGACCAGATGTCCTAAATTAATGACGTTCCATTTGCCAGCACTTGGCACATATCCCATAAAACCTTCGTGTTCGCTCAAATAGCTTCATTCAAATGGCTTTAAATACTGTAGCTGTCCCAACCTCCAACATTTCCTCTGGCAATTCATTCTATACACTCTGTGAGAAGTTTCAACTTTTGTCCCTTTTAAATCTTTCTACCCTCACCTTCAATCGATGTGCTCTTGTTTTGGATGCCCCAAGCTAGGAAAATGTTCTTGGATCTTCACCATTTCCTTGCTCCTCATGATGTTATAAACCTCTATAAGGCGAGAACACTTCAGGATTGAGAACGAGAGGCGTTCGGATTGAACCATATAAGATATTGAGGAGAGTGTATCTGGTGCATAGCCTATGGACATTTTCTCTGGTATGGGAGTCTAGAACTGAGGATTCAAATTTAAGAAAACAACATGTATATGTTATATACTCTTTTCATAATATAAGAAAACAAATACTATGAAGACATTTTTTTATTGGACAAAAATATGAGGTCACATACAAATGCATCTTCATTAAAACTCCTACACGGAGCAGAGAACAGGGACAGAGTCATACAGTTCCGAGAATGTTCAAGGAGGCCTCACGTGGTTCAGTTTGATCTTCAGATAACATTATTGCATGTTTCTGCTCAGAGATGGAAAAAATGCAACATGCTGGAGAAGCCACTGCTTATTGCTCCCTTTCTTTCCTTGTTCCTTCTCGCAGCAAAGTATGAGAGGTGAAAACCGTTCAGTCATCTTTATCATTCATGTAGGATTACTGTTGAGGAATCATTGGCATCTCCCTACTGCCAAATCAAAGGTAATTCAGCCAAATCCGACTGTTCCAGGAATAAATCCTGCTTGTGTGAGCAGAGCAACCTCAGAGGCAGTATAACATTTAATTATTTTACTTTTGTCTTGAGTTTAACTATTGCTTGGACGAAGCTCTTTCAAGCTGATATTTTGCAGCTTTTTTTCCTGGTTGTATTTCGGCATGTGTATGTGTGTGTCTGTGTGCACTTGCGTGTATGAGACACTGTGTATGTCTTAGTGTGTGCGTTTGTGTGTATGCACAGACTGCATCTCAGTATGCGTTCAAAGATTAATGTATATATTTGTCCAAACTCTTTGCCATTAATTTTTCCATCTTAGCTTTGAGTAACTTTGCTTTGGTGAATTAGTTTTGCAAATGTAAAATATCGAACTGACTTGTCCCCAGCAAAGAAGCTGACCTAGTCTGAGACTTATATCATTGGTCATAACACCAACCGGGTTACATTTAAAATTTATCATGATCAATGGAGGAACGGGACGAGAAAATGAAAGAGTGGTCCGTCCAACCCCAGTCTGAACATGGATGAGGAGAATTTCACAATGGGTTGTTTGAGTGGGAATGCTCTTCCCCAGAGGTTTGTGGTGCCTGTGTGTTTGCATTTAGTCAAAGCATTTAGATATTGGGCAGTAAAGGACAATGAACTACAGATATGGAAGTGGGGTTGAGGACACATCCAGATCAGCCACGACCTTACTGCCTAGTTGAGAGGGCTTAAAGTGTCTAATGACACACTCCTACTTCTCAGTCGTATGTTCCTATGTTCCATTCAGTTCCTCACAACTGCAAGACAGGAGCATTTGGAGTTCATTTATTCCGATAACCTGGAGCACAGAAACAGAAGAGAACATTCACTGACTGAAGACTCGAGAGTGTAGCGCTGTAAAAGCACAGCAGGTCAGGCAGCATCTGAGGGGCAGGAGAATCGCCGTTTCTGAGGATCAACTTCTGCCAGAAACGTAGTTTCAACAGAATACAAGGACGCCATTCAATCCATTGAAACTATTGGATAAGAATAGGGATAACCCATTCAGACCCTCCTGTCTATTACATAAGGAGGGAAGGAATGTAGTCAGCACATTGAGATGTTAAACAGGAACCGGAGTCGCCAAGTCAGGTCCTTGAGCTGCTTCCAGATGACCAGGAGTTGGCCATTCAGCCTATCGAACCACGTGTACAGAAATAGGAAGATGTCTTTGATGCCCCAACATGACAAAGAGTGAATCAGAGTCTACACTGATAGACTGCTCTATCTTGTTCCTACTGGTTCCTTTGCTCGTGGTACATATGTGTCACTTTAACTTGATTTGCTGAACGTGAGAGGGAAAAGTGAATGGTTTGTGTCAAGTCTCAAGGAAATGCCTTCTATCTCCGAGAAGACATTATTGTACTCCTATAGAGGTCAGAAGCTGGTGGGAATGACGAACTATTTCAGGAGTAAGGCATTAAGACTGCTGATAGATTTATGAACAGTGCAGAGACGCACATCAACTGCACATTGAGACGGTGAGAATTCATTCAGAGCCTGGAGATCCCTCTCAACCAGCATGGGGTCTCCACACTGAAATGTGAACTATTGGGAATTACATATCATGGGGAAAATGCAATTTCTCATAAAATCAACATCTTTTTTCTGGACATAATAAATGTTAGTCCATAACCCTCAAGTTTAAATGTAATCGCTTGTTATTCTCTCGCTGTGCTACGTATTTAGCTGGATTATATTCTCATAACTTTTATCAGTTAATCATCGTTTACACAATGTAATTCAATAATTTGCTTGCAAAGGTGGACACATCTTATTGCACAGTTTGTATGCCTTTTCTTTTTTATATTTGTTGTAGCCTTAGCACAAAAGTACATGTTTCGTTTACTGAACAGCATTAGGCAACGATCTGTGTGGCGTTTGCACATTGTCTCCGTGTCTGTGTGGGTTATCTCCGGGTGCTACGATTTCCTCCCACAGTCCGAAGGTATGCAGGTTAGGTGAATTGGCCATACTAAATTGCCCATAGTGTCAGGGGTGAATAGAAGGTAGGGAAATGGGTCTGGGTGGGTTACTCTTCGGACGGTCGATGTGGACTTGTTGGGCCGAAGGGCCTGTTTCCATGCTGTATGTAATCTATAAAAAAGTGACCTGTTTATCGGGATTCAAGGGTCAGACACAGTATGTATTTTTAATGGGCTAAGAAACAGAAAGGAATAGAAGGCAGTGACCGTGGAAACTGATGAGGAGAAAAGCTACATCCACCCAGTCCCCAATGACTTCTTGATAGACAGAATATAATCAAATGTAGAGAAAGAAACAGAATATATTCGGAAGAAGGAATTGCAATTGACAGTGTAAATAAAACAGGATAATTTGAAATGAAATGGCCGAACAATGATTGATCAATGTGTATGTGTGTGTGTGGCTGTTTGTGTGTGTCTGTGTGTGTGTGTGTGTGTGTCTGTGTGTGTGTGTGTGTGTCTGTGTGTGTGTGTCTCTGTGTGTGTGTGTGTGTGTGTGTCTGTGTGTGTGTGAGGGTGTCTGTGGGTGTGTCTGTGTGAGTGAGTGAGTGTGTCTGTGTGTGTGGGTGGGTGTGGATGTGTGTGCGTGCATGCGCGTGTGCAGATTCATAAGACTGTTCATATGTGTGCACCATATTCAGAATGAACAAGAAAGATGTATTTAACAAAAATGATGCAAGTGGTGTACAAAATTTATAAAACATTAACATGTTATTTAGTCTTCAGCTGAGATGTTATGTTCTCCTTCTATCAATGTACACTCTGCCTCCTGCCTCCTCCTTGCATTCCCAGACCTAATCTCTAATTCTTATCAGGATGTATGTTATAAATTCCTGCTTCTTGTGTTCCAATTTATTTCATTTAATTAGGAAACATATACATTGGCCTGCTGGGTTCTGTAAACAGCTATTGCCTGTCATGTTGCTTTAGATAAAAGTTCTGGCATCAGACCCATATTTCAACATATTAATCTGTTGCACACACACTGTACAAAGGACCACAACACACAGGACTTATCAAACCAAATACAGAAGTACACCTACATCTATCAGTCATGTAGACTTCTCTATTTTTATATCTCCATGTCTATATTCTCCCTCTCTCTCTCTGTCTGTCGATTTCTCTTTTAATCTGATTAATAAATCGTTGAATCGCTCTTTCTGTCCCATGCCTCAGACTTCCCTCCTTCTGTTTACATCTTTTGCTCACTTTTGAATGTGATGTCTTATAAGTGAGTAATGTAACTATAAGACATGAGGGAGCAGTTGGCCAGAGTTAGTTGGAAGAGAAGCTGAGCACGGGAAGATGGTGAATCAGCAATGGCAGAGGTATCTGGAGGTAATTCAGCACCACATCAGAAACTCATCCCAAGTAAGAAGAACAATATTCAGCAGAAGACAAGTCAGCCGTGAGTGATAACAAACTCAAGGAAATAATAAAACAAAAGAAAATACACACAACGTTGTGAAAATTATTGGGAATCCAAGGGATTACGAAGTCTACAAATTCCAGCACGGATAACTAATAACCGCAAATGGGAGGAGAGGGTGAAATATAATATAACGGTTCTTAATCATGTAAAAGAATAATGAAAGCGATTGTTAGATAGATAACAAGGAAGACAGGGAGTAAAAAAAAACAAACAAAGGTCTGTTGGAAAATGAGGCTTGAGTAGTTATGGGAAGCAATGGAATGGCAGAGGAATTGGATAGATACATTACATCAGTCTTCACGGTGGAAGACACCAGCAAAATGCTTGAACTTCAAGACAGTCAGGGTATAGAGGTGAGTATACTGACCTCAGTAAGGAGGAGGTGCTGGGGAAGGTGAAGTTGAATCAATCGGCGAGACCAGTTGGACAACAGCTCATAGTTCAAAAGAGATATCGAAAGTAATTGTGGAGGCATTGCTGGTGATCTTTCAGGAAACTTTGGAGTGAGGGAGGACTGGTAAATGTAACCTCCCCGTTTAACGAGAGAGGGACACAGAAGACAGGAAATTATAGAAGGACTTATTGGATCTTTGGGCTTATGAATAGATGTGTGGAATATAAGAACAAGGAAGTTGTGAAGTATATTGGAAATGGTGTGATGAAGCTACAGCATAGCAAGAGTTACGTTTAAAATGCCACTGCGAACATCAAAGATGAAAGTCCGGTTAAAACAAAGGAAATCGGTTCGAAGCAGACAGGAGAATTAGTGACAAAAAGACTGTTTCCTAGATCCTGCAGTGAGATGTTGAGGTAAACTTGTCAGTAAACAGACAACAAGGAATGCATGAAAAGCACAATAAAATTTGTTGCTGATAAGGTCTCAACGTGCAACAATGTAGCCAATACATATGAAGCTGAAAAAGCAAAGCAAGTGAGACAGTATCCGAGGAAGAGGAAAGTCAACGTTTCAGGCTGAAAGACTTCATCAGCATTGGGGTGAGTGAAGGGGAACCGCGAAGTAAATAGAGGGAGGGGCGTGGGGCTAGTGGAAGGGTAGGTGGAATGGCGATAGGGGGATGCAGGCAGGGAATTATTGTGATTGGTCGGTGGGAAGGGGGCAACAGATATATGAATGGGAAGGTGGACAACTTTGGTCAGGTCAGGGAAGGGGACATAGGGTAAGGCTGTGGGTAGAGAGACTTTGAAGCCAGTGAAATCAATATTGAGACCATTGAGCTGTAAGGTCTCCAGCTGAAATATCAAGTTGTGTTCCCCAGTTTCTGTTTGGCTTTACTCTGAAAGTGGAGGAGGCCAAAGATGGACCTGTTGCTGGATGAACACGGGGAGGGGAGTGATTGAAATGGATGGCAACTGGAATGCTGGGTTTCTTAAAGCGTGCAGAGAGCAGATGCTCCATGAATATTTCACTGAGTCTCCCTTTCATCTCCACAACATAGAGGAGACCACGATGGGAGTTGGAGGCGAGCTCGGTGGGCCAGGATCAGTCTCTGTGTGGAGCATTAGTGCTCTGCACGAAACAAACAACCCGACTTTCCAGTTACCATTCATTTCAATTTCTACTCCCACTCGCCCGGCGACATGCCCATCCTTAGCCTGCCCACTGTCAGAGGAACACTACCTGAGAGTTTACCTTTGAAGCTGATAGCCCAAAGGCCTCAATATTGATGAAGCCGCTTCAAACGCTGTCCACCCACAGCCTTCTCCCACGTCTCTTTTCCCTGACCAGACACACCTGTATCTGCTCCATCCTTCCCACTGACCAATCACAGTAACCTCATACCTGCTTGTGCCTACCACCACCATACCTACCCGCCACCCTTTCATATCCCATCACTCCATTTCTGGGCTTCCCTCCTCCTCATCAATCCTGACCAATTGATCCAAGATCAAAATAGTGCCTTTGTTGCTCCTCTGATTCTGTCTGGTCTGTTGTGTTTATCCAGCTCCAAGTTTATTAACTCTGGCCTCCCGCACCTGTAGTACTTCCTCTCTCCAAGCTGTGGAACTAGGTGGTCTACATATAAGAAGAAATAAATTTGGACATTTGAAAAGATCGTGGATACATTCGTTATTTCATAACAACCCAATACACACCTTCCAGATGAAGCAGCATTTCATTTGCACTCTTTCAATCCAGATTCGTCATTGCTGCTCACAATGCAGTCTCCTTTACATTGGGGAGACCAAACAGAAGCTATTTTGAGGAACACTCCACTCTGTCTGTGGGAATAACCCTGACCTTCTCATTACTCCCCATTTCAATAACGTACCTTGCTGTCATGCTAACATTTCAGTCCGGGGCTGCTGTAATGCACCAGTGAAGCACAACTCAACCTCGAGTAACACTTCACTTTAGACCTTGGTACGTTCTATCCTGAAGGAGTCTTTATTCAATTCCATACTTCCACAGACTGACCGCATTCTGGCTGTTCTCCATTCTTCACACATTCTTCCTCCTGGTCTCCCAATGAACTTGCCCTGTTTGTGAATCGTTTGCCTTGCACTTAATTAAGGAACTCTTTCCCCCCCTTCACAAACTAATTAATACTCATTTTACATTTGATTCCCTTTTACCAGAAATAAAAGTCAATTTGTCAGTGGCATTACTCCTCCACACCATCTTGTTTCCCGTCACCCCTCCTCTACCTCGGTCAAGGGAGTTAAAAGCTAATTTTCCAATCCTTTTCTGTTCTGAAGAGGAGTCACACTGGACTTGAAATGCTAACTGTGTTTCTCTGTCTCGCAGATGCTGCCAGATCTGTTGTGTTTCACCAGAAATGAAAAAAAGCACATTTTCAATTAAACAAATAACTCTGGATACTTGAAATCTGAAACGAGAACAAAAAAAAACTGTGAGCCTTGGAGAATGGTCAGTGCACCCAAACGACTAAGTCTGCTTTCACTCCACGGATGTTGCCAGACCTGCTTAATTTCTATAGCAATTTCTGCTTTTCACCACCATTCAAAGACAAGTGTCAACATGGCTCAAACGCCTCGTTCAATCTGGAGCGCATATACCGGGAAGTGAAAGATAACGCAAGGTACCCAATTTCCGTGTCTCTGAAATGACGTAAAGCTGGCATTCCTGAAACTACAGAGTTCTTACTGTTATTCAGGGAGAGAAACAGAGGGACACGCATTCACTCTAAACACAGAAGGTAGCGCATACTGGAAGGGAAAGGATTCAGATGATTATGTTAAAGGATGTTGGGCAATGAGACAAATTGTAAGTGTGACACCATGGAGAGACCCTCAGTAGAATGAGAATATAAAATTGGAAGTGTGCCACATCAGAAACCAGAGTAGGCCACGGAGTACATGGCTGTTGGCTGAGTGGGACTTGGTGTGAACTGGGGGCAGAACTTTATTGGAGATATTGCAGCTCAAACTGCGTGTTCCATGTGATGCTGTAGACCACAAGAGCAACAGAAGCAAAATTATATTCAACCATAATCTGTAACTTTTTGCCTTGGATTATCCCTCAGTCTACCATTACCAATAAGTGAAGCTATGTTTCAGCAACGAGTGTGGTGAACATGCCAGGGGCAGAAATATGTGCACCTAAAACTGATGGCAAACCACACTTGACTGTTTACATTGCAAACAGCATAACTACCGTCTGATAGGGAGGGCGGACTGATTGCAAGACCAACAGATCAGTTCGAAGTTCTACAGTCCTGCCACATCCAGTCGTTAATGGATTAAACAACTCACATAAGGAGAGGACCCAACACATGTCCTCCTCCTTAATAATGGAGCAGCTCTGCACATCAGTGCAAAAGACAAGCATGTAATTATCTGCGACATACTCAGCCAGAAGTTTTGAGTCAATGATCTACCTCGCCTCGTCGGGATGCCCACAGAATTACAGATGGCAGTTTTCAAACAATCTGATTCGCTCTATGTGACATGTAGAAACATATGAACACAGTAGATATGACAAAGGCAATGGACAACAAGCCGTGTTCCTGGGGAAAATTGTTTCATTCCAGTTCCAACTCTGACATCTATATGGCAATGTGGAAAATTACTCAACTATGACAAGTCCCTTAAGAGGAGAATAATTACAGTATGACCAACATCACCCCCTCAATTCCATAATGACAGTCAAATTGTTGGGAGTTCTTTTTGACAGAGTTGTCAAGCAGCGCAGAAATAAACTGCTCAGTGTGGTTTGCGATAGGTTACTATATGGAGATGGAAATGTCATTGGATTTCTAATCCAGACCAGGCTAATGCTCTGGCAGCTGGTGGAAGTTAATAGCAATTAATAAAATATAGAGATCTAAAATCTTGAGTCAGTCATAATGAACTTGAAGCCAATGTTAATTATAAACACCAATTTGCTTCCCCAATGTACTTTCAGGAAGTGAATCTCCCGTGTTTTCCTGGTCTGGCCTAAAAGTGAATCCAGACACACTGACATGTGATAAAATCTTCAATGGTCTCTGAAATGGCCAAACATGGCACTCAATTGTATCAGACTGCTCCGACGTCTTAAAGGATAAAACTGGTCAGAACATCCGGCATCAGCTTCTGCATTAGAAAAGCGAAACACAGGCCTGTCAACATGCAGAGACCTCCTTCCTAACATCTGAGAGCTTGTGACAACATTGACAGTGCTTATCCACAGATTACATAGAAACTTCGGAAAAGGAGTAGGTCATTCAACAGAGTGACCCTCCTACGTTCGTGTCATGGCCGAGAATCTCCTCAATGCATTTCTCCTACAGCAGACTGAGATATATTGTGATTGATTCCGTCAACCAAATGTTTGAGATGTTGCGAATAACTGGGACCCAAGGCCATAATACTGAGATACTCCACGAGCTTTCATCTCCAATTAAAGGATCCATTTATCCCTGTTTTTCCGATCCAAGTGCTCATTTGCTGGCCTGCTTTCTTTTTCTTATTTTCTCCTCCACTTTTCTTTTTCTAATTTACTCACCTAAAGCCGGAATCGGGGTTTGGACCTCAGGCTAAGGCCAATGCGGAGGAGAGTGAGTCCTTACTTTTCCGGAGTAAGCACATGACCTGGTATTGGCAGCTGCAACATCAGCAGAGTCAACGTGAGTGAGATAGGGCCCAGAAGCAAAGGGTGATGCCTGAAGATTGGAGACGTGTTGTTGATTTGGTCCTGCACTGGTTGTGGAGAAGAGGATAGTGAAAGGCCATGATGTAGCATCGATGAGATGGGCCCAGCAGTAAGAGACATGTCTCTGACATTGGAATGGCCTGGCAGAGGAGACAATGAGCTAGTGATTGAGGAGTATCTGCCCAGTGGCAGATACTCCTCAACACGGGAGATTCACTTCCTGAAAGTCCAGAGTATCTAACCTAATAATAAGACCAATTGTGACTAGCGGGTAAGTGCTGCATTTTCCTTGTTTGTTTCTTTAGATTTAGTTGGTTTTGTTGTTTTTTTTTTAAGGAAAGCTTACTTTTAGAGGGATGGCAGTGCAGAGAGGGCAATGTTCCTCTTGCAACATGTATGAGGTGAGGGAAGCCATTAGCGTCCCTGCTGAGTACACTTGCAAGAAGTGCACCCATCTCCAGCTCCTCCAAACCCGTGTTAGGGAACTGGAGCTGGATTTGGATGAACTGCGGATCATTCGGGAGGCAGAGGAGGTCATAGATCGGAGCTTTAGGCAAGTAGTTACTCCGAAAGTTCAAGATAGATGGGTGACAGTGAGGGGGAGTGGGAGGAGGAAGCCAGTGCAGGGACCCCCTGCGGTCATTCCCCTCAAGAACAAGTATACCGTTTTGGATACTTGTGGGGGGGATGACTTACCAGGGGCAAGCAACGAGGTTCAGGCCTCTGGCACGGAGCCTGGCCCCGTTGCTCAGAAGGGTAGGGTGGAGAAAGGTAGAGCAATAGTTCTTGGGGACTCGATAGTGAGGGGTACAGACAGACGGTTTTGTGGGGGCGACAGGGACTCACGTTTGGTATGTTGCCTCCCAGGTGCAAGGGTACGTGATGTCGCTGATCGTGTTTTCCGGGTCCTTAAGGGGGAGGGGGAGCAGCCCCATATCGTGGTCCACGTTGGCACCAACGATATAGGTAGGAAGAAGGGTGAGGATGTCAGACAGGCTTTCAGGGAGCTAGGTTGGAAGCTCAGAGTTAGAACAAACAGAGTTGTAGTCTCTGGTTTGTTACCCGTGCCACGTGATAGAGAGTCGAGGAATAGGGAGAGAGAGCAGTTAAATGCGTGGCTACAGGGATGGTGCAGGAGGGAGGGATTCCGGTTTCTGGACAACTGGGGTCCTTTCTGGGGAAGGTGGGACCTCTATAAAAAGGATGGTCTACACCTGAACCTGAGGGGCACCAGTATCCTTGGGGGGCGGTTTGCTAGTGCTCTTTGGGAGGGTTTAAACTAACTCCGCGGGGGCATGGGAACCAGGACTGTAGCTTTAGGGTACAGGACCTTGAGTGTAGGGAGGTTAGGAATAATGCAGCGATCTCTAAGGAGGGTGCCTGTAACCAGAAGGGTGGATTGAAGTGTGTATACTTCAATGCCAGAAGTATAAGGAATAAGGTAGGTGAACTTGCAGCGTGGGTTGGTACCTGGGACTTCGATGTTGAGGTCATTACAGAGACGTGGGTAGAACAGAGACAAGAATGGCTGTTGCACGTTCCAGGGTTCAAATGTTTTAGTAGGATCAGACATGGGGGTAAAAAAGGGGGAGGCGTGGCATTACTTGTCAAAGACAGTATCACAGCAGTGGAATGGACGATGGAAGAGGACTTGCCATCTGAGGTAGTTTGGGCTGAGGTTAGAAATAGGAAAGGTGAGGTCACCCTGTTAGGTGTTTTCTACAGGCCTCCTAATAGTCCTAGAGAAGTAGAGGATAATATTGCGAGGATGATTCAGGAAAAGAGTGAAGGTAGCAGGGTGGTTGTTATGGGGGACTTTAACTTCCCAGATATTGACTGGGAGAGCTTTAGCTCGAGTTCATTAGATGGGTCGGTGTTTGTACAATGTGTGCAGGAGGGTTTCCTGACACAATATGTCGACAGGCCAACAAGAGGGGAGGCTATATTGGATTTGGTTCTAGGTAATGAACCAGGCCAGGTGTTAGACTTGGAGGTAGGTGAGCACTTCGGGGACAGTGACCACAACTCGGTGACTTTTACTTTAGTGATGGAGAGGGATAATCGTGCGCCGCAGGGCAAGAGCTATAGCTGGGGGCAGGGAAATTATGATGCAGTGAGGCATGACTTAGGATGTGTGGATTGGAAAAACAGGCTTCAAGAGAAGAACACTAATGAGATGTGGGGATTGTTCAAGGAGCAGCTACTGCGTGTCCTCGATAGGTATGTACCAGTCAGGAATGGTGTAAAGGGCCTTGTGAGACAGCCGTGGTTTAGTCAGGAATTGGAGTCCCTTGTGAAAGGGAAGAAGGCGGCATATGTAAAGATGAGGCGTGAAGGTTCAGTAGGGGCGATTGAGAGTTATAAGGTAGCCAGGAATGAGCTAAAGAGGGAGCTAAGAGAAGCGAGAAGGGGACATGAAAAGTCTTTAGCTGGTAGGATTAGGGAAAACCCAAAGGCTTTCTATAGGTATGTCAAGAATAAAAGGATGACTAGGGTAGGTATCGGTCCAGTCAAGGATAGTAGTGGGAAGTTGTGTGTGGAGGCGGAGGAGATTGGAGAGGCATTAAATCAGTACTTTTCATCAATATTCACTCAGGAACAGGACACTGTTGCTGATGTGAATATGGAATCACAAATAATTAGAATGGATGCCCTGGAAATATGCAGGGAAGAGGTTTTGGGAATATTGGAAAGGATGAATATAGATAAGTCTCCTGGGCCTAATGGCATTTACCCCAGGATCCTATGGGAAGCTTGGGAGGAGATAGCAGAGCCATTGGCCTGGATTTTTATGTCGTCATTGTCAACGGGAACAGTACCAGAGGACTGGAGGATAGCGAATGTGGTCCCATTGTTCAAGAAAGGGAGTAGGGATAGCCCTAGTAACTATAGGCCAGTGAGTCTGACTTCAGTGGTGGGCAAAGTCTTAGAGAAAATGGTAAGGGATAAGATTTATGAACATCTGGGTAGGAATAACGTGATCAGGAATAGCCAGCATGGTTTTGTGAAGGGCAGGTCGTGCCTCACAAACCTTATTGAGTTCTTTGAGAAGGTGACTAAGGAAGTGGACGAGGGTAAAGCAGTAGATGTTGTGTATATGGATTTTAGTAAGGCGTTCGATAAGGTTCCCCATGGTAGGCTAATGCTAAAACTTCGGAGGTATGGCATTGAGGATACATTAGAGGTTTGGATTAGGAATTGGATGGCTGGAAGGAGACAGAGGGTAGTAGTTGATGGATTATGTTCATCTTGGAGCGCAGTTACTAGCGGTGTACCACAAGGATCTGTTTTGGGACCATTGCTTTTTGTTATCTTTATAAATGATCTAGAGGAAGGACTTGAAAGCTGGGTAAGCAAGTTTGCGGATGACGCAAAAGTCGGTGGAGTTGTGGATAGTGAGGAAGGAAGTGGTAGGTTACAGCGGGATATAGATAAGTTCCAGAGCTGGGCGGAAATGTGGCAAATGGAATTCAATGTAGCTAAGTGCGAAGTCGTTCACTTTGGTAGGAATAACAAGATGATGGATTACTGGGCTAATGGTAGGCTACTTGGTAGTGTGGATGAGCAGAGGGATCTTGGTGTCCATGTACACAGATCTCTGAAAGTTGCCACCCAGGTAAATAGTGCTGTGAGGAAGGCATATGGTGTACTGGGCTTTATTGGCAGAGGAATTGAGTTCCGGAGTCCTGAGGTCATGTTGCAGTTGTATAAGACTCTGGTGAGGCCTCATCTGGAGTATTGTGTGCAGTTTTGGTCGCCATACTATAGGAAGGATGTGGAAGCTTTAGAACGAGTTGTAAATAGTCCATGGCTGGGAGACTGGAGTTGGTGTAAGCCATAACCAGCCTCTCAAAGCACTTCATAATTATTGAGGTCGGAGTCACTGGATAGTCGTCTCTAAGGGCATGTTCCATGTGCTTTCTCACTTACAAGGATGATGATGGCCTTCTTCAATCAGTTTGGGACTTCATCTTCTGGAGGGAGAAGCTAAAGTTGTATGTGAATACCTCTGCTAGTTGGTACAAACAGGATCTGTGTGCTCAGCCAGAAACACTGTCCAGGCCCATCACTTTCTTTGATTTCACTGAAAGACTGACCTTGCCTGCAGCGGTGACAACAGCCACAGGTACATCTGGGGCTTTCACGGCTAATGTCAGCCCTCAGTGACAGTCACGCAGTCATTTATGACCGACATCCCCTCCCCTCATCTCCCTCTGTTGTCTTCAACACACAATGACATTGGTCGGTGTGAGCACCACACAGTCAGCATTGAGGCAGTTTGCCATTGATAGACTGGGAGCGTGCGCCATCAAGTTCTGTGTCACCATAATGGGGTCAATTCATAATAAAATGGTGGGCAGGGTGTCAGTGCCAGTGGTGCAAGGAGTGAAGACTTGGCAGGCGTAATTCCAGTCATGCTGCTTTAACCTGAATGGAGTCAATCATCTTGAGCGTTGTGCCTTTCCAATGGGGGACCTTCCTTAGGTAGTCAGGAAGTACCATTTACGTGAACCATCTGACCTGACGGCAGTTTTACCAGGTTTGCAGATGATACAATGATAATTGGTTAGGCAGGTGATATTGAGGAAGTGGGGAGGCTGCAGAAAGAGTTGGACAGATTAGGACACTAGGAAAACACGTGGATGATGGAACACAACATGGGATCATGTGAGATTATGCACTTCAGTAAGCAGAATACAGGCAGATACTATGTTCTAAAAGGCTTCATGAAATCTGAAGCACAAAAGGAGTTTGGAGTCCTCACCCTCTCTTAAGGTTAATGCGCAGGTGCAGTTGGCTGTTAGGAAAGCAAATGCAATGCTAACATTCATTTCAAGAGAGTGAGAATACATGGGCGGAGACATACTGCTGAGAATGTAATGGGCTATGGTCAGACAGCATTTGGATTATTGTGAGCTGTTCTGGGGAAGGATCTACGGGTATCCTGGGAATGATGGCTTGTGATATGAGCGGCAGTTGAGGGCTCTATGTCTGTACTCAATGGAATTTAGAAGAATGGGAGGGGGCGCAACTGATTGAAACTGATCGATTACTGCATCGATTGATACAGTTAGAGTATAGAAGATATTTCCACTAGTTTTAGAGACTAAGACAAAATGGCACAGTTTCAGAGTGAAGAGATAGGCTGAATGGCCTATATCTATTACTATATCTCATGCCCTTATGGTCATACAGTCTATTATTCAGTGCAGATTTGTAAATCCCAGACCTACTCTTGTAACCCTTGTATCTGTATGTTGATTTGACTTCACCCTCTGGTCAATGGTAGCCCCTGTAATATGAATGGTGGGAGGATTCAGTGTTAACCAGTAGCGCAGTAATATGTTGAATATAAGCTGCTATCTGTGAGTCTCATCTGGCGGGAGTACATTGTATCTACGATGATTGTCATCTTCAGTCCCGTATTTTTGAAGGATCGATCCTGCAACGCTAATATTGTTTAATTTAACAAAACAGGTGAAATTTATCACAGCGCTCAGCAATAATATTTCATGGAACACTGATCACCCTTCTAATAGCAGAAAGGTCTAAAATGTTCATCATCAGAAACACTACTTTCCTGTTCATGTTCAAATCAGACAACCTGTCCCATCGAGGTGCTCAGATTGGAACTACTGAAACATTTGTTATGGTTCTGTTCGCCGAGCTGGGAATTTGTGTTGCAGACATTTCGTCCCCTGTCTAGGTGACATCCTCAGTGCTTGGGAGCCTCCTGTGAAGCGCTTCGGTGATCTTTCCTCCGGCATTTATAATGGTTTGTCTCTGCCGCATCCGGTTGTCAGTTCCAGCTGTCCGCTACAGTGACCCGTATATTGTTTCGTTTGAACAGGCATTTCAAGGCAGCTGCACATCAGAAAAGAACAGGAAGGAAGAATGGCTGACTGTGCACTGTACGTGTCACCAGACCAGCATGTCTGTCCAGGCACCTAAAGTATTTAGTGTGGGTCAGAGAACCTCAGAATTATTAGAGCACAGATGGAGGCCATTCAGCCCATCGAGGTGTCACAAGCTCTCCAACAGCACAAACAGAGATAGAGAGAGTGTGTGGAGATAGATGGTGTGTTAGATAAATGAACAGAGAGAAAGAATTTGAAGGGAGATAAACTGAGAGAGGATAGAAAGGGGAGTGACTAACTAAGTGAGAGAGGTGTTAGATGAGTTTGAAGTTAGACAGATCAGGAGATCGCATTAGAGTATATAAATATGGGCAGATAGAAAGTAGAAGTTTTATTTAGAAATTCCTCTGCACTGTAAGCCCTTTGTCTGGGCGCCATACCCTGTCAGCATTATGCTGATACTGGCTGTCATCCCAGAGTATTTATTTCCAATAATATCACATAATTTACTGACAACTAAACAGAACCCATTCGGCCAATAGATTGGTTCCATGTGGAAAGCAGACTTTTTAAATAGACTGTGCCATGAGCAACAGGAAATGATGACACCCCTTCCCCCCACACCCCGGTACTGTATGAGAGACTAGGCCAGAGATTCTCTGTCATGGGACTCACTAACTGAGGGGAAATAAGCATCTCAGCTGTGGGTGAAATAATAATCGATAAAGTTTGCACACCATTTACCTAGTTTTGTAATCCTCATTTCAATTTATATAGCACAGTATCAGGTGTGCATTCTATCAACCTTACCTCTTTGTACTTTGCATATATTAGTATATGCAGAAAATCATGTTGTTTCTGTATTTTATATTGCATGAATGCATTTCATTAATATTGTCTCTGCTATTTCTTCATTGTAAATGTATCCTTGAATCTGTTCTTCATATGAGTTATAAAGAATAACGTTCCAATACTGGTGACTGGAAAACATCACTGTCCCTCTACCCACTCTCAACAACCATGTCCCCCAGTCCTCTCCATCTTCTGTCTTTCCCCAATGTCATAATCACAATGTAATTGAAGTCCATTAAATGACACGTCACCACAGTTTGTTAGCATGGATACCATCAACAACATAACCCACACCTGCCCTGTCTCATTCTGGAATAACAATCTAAATTGTGTTTGTCACTTACAATTCTCTGTTAACATATCCATGCCATTCGTTTTCTTAGACACAATTTGCCATCAGAGCATGGACAAAAGCTGGTCTCTCAATGTTTTACAGATATTGCAATGACTGATCTGTAGTTACAGGATTTATTTCTCTATTTATGAGCAGAGAATCATGTTTATGTTCCGTCAAGCCTCTGGCATTACTTCCATGTCCAAAGTAGACTGAATGATTACACACAATCAATCTGCTATCTTCAACATTCCTTCCTTCAGTCACACTCACATATCATACCTAGAAAGCATAAAGGTTCAAAGTTATATTGAACTTTAATAAAGCAGTATTGAATTCCATTCGGTTAACTGGACCTATTTGTTCAGCCATTGTCATTTTGTCAGTCTCCGTGGATCCTAATCATTCCGAGAGAGTTTCTCTCTTCTATCAATAAAGGAATGCTTTCAGTGTTTTATCCCATAGTATGAGCGGGAGCATAATCCACACCAGTAACAGGGATCAGCAGCTCCAGAGAGGTGGAGGAGAGATCAGTCTGTGAGAACATTAGACTGCACTGTTCCAACAATGGACAGGAGTTTATCCTATGGTCTTTACTGGCTTTCCCAGCCTTGGATATCACTAGCATATCAGATTGAAGGTGCACTGATGGTTATTCAAGCTGGCTACTATTCTATTCTTGCTATAGTTGGTGTTCCTGGTAAGTCACTCTGTCTGTCGACTGAACTGAATTGATGTTGATGATATGTAAATTTTGTAAAGGTGCAAGTCAAATTTTTCAGTTCCAATCAAAGATTCTATTCCTTGGAAATAATAACTAGCAAATTGTTATTGACAAATTACTCCCAATATGCGTGGATATGCAAAGTGTATATCTCCATATCATCCCCACATACCAATCCTGTCCAGTACAAACATTAAAACGTCCCAGTCTCCTCATCCTAAGTGCAACTTCTGAATAAACCATTATTTGAGCCTTTGTTAATTCTGGATACATGTTTCAAGCCCCTTCTTACAACTTGTGCGTTGCAAAATAATTGAACTTGAAATGTTTAACTGTTTCTCTGTGCAGAATCTGAAAGATTGGAAGATAGTGTATGGTGGTCACTTCATTGGCTTGTAATCTAGATCCACAGAATAACAATCTGTTGATACCGGCTTGCCTGATGCCCATTAGAGAAGGCAATAGTTTCATACTTCCCTGGTCAGGTCTCAGTTTAACTGCAAAATTACAGCAGTTTGTTTTACTCTTTCCTGTCCTGTGGAACAGCTGAACCAGCCACTCAGTTCAAGGTCAGTACAACATGTTGGTCTGATCAGGGATGCACACATCCCATGAGGGAAAAACAAAAGTGAAGGCAGCTCCCTTCCTCTGCCTGTTTCCCATCTTTGTGATTGAGTCTCTCCTTGGGAGTGATGTCCATCTCGATAGGCACCTCTGGTGCTGGCTTTATTGATGCTGACCTACAGATGTAAGGATATTTGATTTTCCACATCAGTGGTGATGCATTGTAAATGAATGGTTTCCTTTGTCACATGAAGGAAACGGAGCCAGCTCAGTGAGGGAAATGAATTATTGCGATCAAACTTGAGAGTTTTTTTTGAGGCAGTATTTGGGGTATTGTGGACAGATTTTCTCTCCTTTACAAGGACTGATCTCCTTACCACGGAGAGAGTGAACAGGAGTTCTACCAGATTAATCCCTGGGATAATGGCATCATAAGGAGTAAGTGAAGTTTGATCTGTAGTAGTTTGATCTTTCAGAGAATAAGAGATGATTGCATTGAACACTGAGTGGGATGGGTAAGCACTGATTGCATTTAAACAGCTAATGAGAAGGTGATAAATACTATGTCTGCTGTTTCACTCAGGATGCATGATTCTGGATAGTTTAAGTGCCTCTGAGGACGTTATGCCCACCCACTTCAACCTCCACTCCCCACGGTGATTGAGAGAGACAGAGAAGTCCAGGTTTTGAATAAACTCTCTCCACATTAATACAGTGCACTAGGTGTGTGATTCTGCACTGAATGTCATATTATCCACCACCCCGACAGCAGCCACAATACGTTCAATCTAAAACAGTTAACTATGCCCTCCAGGATCTGACATTCATGAAGAACATGAATCCATCTTCTCAGAGGTGCAAGGTGACTCCTTCAGGTTTAGAATATAAGTCTAAAAGACACAGGAACAGAAATTAGGCCAGTTAGCGCATTGAGTCTGCGCATCATGCAATAATCGCTGATAGGTTTCTCAAATCCATTCTCCAGGCTTCTCCTCGTAATTCTTCATCCTCTGGATCATCAAGAACCTATCTATCTCCGTCTCAAATATAGATAATACACTGCCATCTGTGGTAATACATTTCAAAGATTCGCCATTCGCTGGTAAAAGACATTTCTCCTTATCACTGTTCTAAAAGGTGTTCCCTTTCATCAAAGTCTGTGTCCTCGACCTCTCGTCCAATGGAAACATCTTACCAACATCAACTCTATCCCGTTAATTCAGCATCCTGCGCTTCCATTACTTTCCCTCTCATCTTCTAAACTTTACCGAGGATAGACCCAGAGCCCACAAACATTCCTCATACGATAAACTTTTCAATCCTATGACCATTCTCGTGAAAATATTCTGCACAAGCTACAGAGCCACTGTACCCTTCCTGAAATATGGCGCTCAAACTTTCGAACAATACTCCAAACGTGGTCTGACCAGAGATGTATACAACCTGTTTTATATTCAATTCCTCTCGTAATAAATGCCAAAAATAATAAATGCAATTGCCCTCCTGACTACTGCCTCAACCTGCAAGTTTACCTTGAGAGAACCCTGCACTAGAAGTCCCAAGTCCCTTTGCACTTCAGATTTCTGAATTTTCTCCCCATATAAAAAATGGAACATACCTCTATTCTTCGCACCAAAGTGAATGACCTCACACTTTCCAACGTTGGAATTCATCTGCCAATCTCCTTTTTCAGTCTCTCCGCCTCCTCAATAGGACATAGTCCATCTGCCTATCAATGAATCGTCTGCAATCTTAGCCAGAGGACACTCAGTTCCATCATCTAGATTATTGACGTAACAAGTAAAAAGTTACGATTCCAACACTGAGCCTTGTAAACCATCACTTGTCACCTACTGGCATCCTGAGAAGTACTCTTTTATCCCCACTCTCTGCTTTCTGCCAGACAGAAAAGCTTTTATCCATGACACTACCTTGCCTCTAACACCACGGACCCTAAAAGTACTCAGTCATCTCCTGTGTGACACCTTGTCAAAGGCGTTCTTGAAATCCAGGTGGATAACATTCATAGCCTGTGCTTGATCAAGCCTGCTCATTTCCTCTTCAAATAATTCCGACAGATTTTTCAGGCATGATCTTCCCTTGATGAAACCAAAGTGATTTTGCCCTTTTTAACAAACACTTTGAAGTATTCAGAAATCTCATCCTTCACAATGAATTCCAGGATCTCACCCACGACCGTAGTTAAGCTATTAATTGTGGATTTCTTTTTGTCTTTTTCCTCACTCCCTTGTTACAATGGGGTGTCACGTTCGTGGGTTTCCAGTGTCTCTGGGATCGTTCCTTACTCTAGTGATTCTTGAAAGCTCACCACTATCTCCCCACACCCTCAACAGCTATCTTCCTTATATCTCTGGGATAGTCCATCCAGTTCAAGATATTTAACCACCTGCAGGCCATTCAGATTTTTCTAGCATGCTATCCATAATGGTGGCCAGCATACACAGCTCTGGCCCCTCACTATCTTGAATGTTAAGGTATCACTCATATCTTCCACAGTGAACTGATTTTTCAGTTCCTCGGCCTTTTCTTGTTTACCACTACTACCTCTCCAGTGTCATTTTCCAGCAGTCCAATGTCCGCTTTTGCCTCTCTTTTGTACTTTATATATTGAAAGAAGCTCTTACAGACTTCCTTTATATTAGTGGCTAGTTTACCCCCATATTTAATAATCTCCCTTCTTATTTTATTTTGATTGCCCTCTGTTTTGTCTTTGTAAGCTTCTCAATCCTCTGGTTTCCCACTGACCCACGCCACATTATATGCGTTCTCATTAATTCTATGCTGTCCCTGAATTCCCTAGTCAGCGATGGTTGCCTCATCCTCCCTGTACCATGCCTCTTTTACCTCAGGATAATTCTCTGCTGCATCCTGAATTAGCCCAAAAATCTCCTGTCATTGCTGTTCCACTGTCTTTCCTTCTGGGCCCGTCTCCCAGTTAATTCTACCCAGCTCCTCTCTCATGCCTCTGTAATTGCCTTTATTCAGCTGTAATACCATTACCTCTGATTCTAACTTCTCTATCTTAAATTACAGAGTAAATTCAATCATATTATGATCACTGCCTCCTATTATTTCCTTCATCTAAAGCTCCCCTCATCTAATCTGCCTGCACAAGCTGCGATAAAAAGCCATCTCATAGACATTCGACAAAATCCTTTTCCTGCAAAGCACTAACAAACTGAATTCCCAGTCCACCTGCATAATGAAATCCCACATGATCACTGTAAAGTTGCCTTTCCTACAGATGTTTCTATCTCCAGGTGTCTCGTGCACCCCAGATTCTGACGACTGTTTGGAGGCCTGTCCGTAACTCCAATTGCATTTTTTCATCTTTTTGATTCCCCAATTCTACCGATACAGATTCTCCACCATCTAATTCACCATCATTTCTTCTAATTGATCCAATTCCATTTTATATTAAGGAGAACAATCTGTTTCTCTGCCCACCTGCCTATTCAATATCCTTGAATATTCTGCTCCCAATCCTGATCCTCTTGCAGTGATGTCACTGTGATACCCACCACGTCATACCTGCCGATTTGTGTATGCGTCACAAGCTCATTTACATTATTCCTTACACTGCTTGCATTCCGATATAACAGTTCAGTTCTGTATTTACCATACCTCTTCTCATTGTCATTTGTTTGTCCAGCCCGTTGGTACCTACACGAACCCTGGCCACTGAATAATTCCCCTCCCACTCCAAGTTCATCTGCACTCCAGATGACATATTCCAAGCTCAAGCACCAGGTAGGCAACACAACCTTCAGGACTCTCAATCCTGGTCACAGAGAATATTATCTATGCCTCTAACTGTACTATCCGCAATTATACATAATTGGGCAACATAGAACATAGAACATAGAAATATACAGCACAGAACAGGCCCTTCAGCCCACGATGTTGTGACGAAAATTTGTCCTAGCTTAAGCACCTCTCCATGTATCTATGCAATTGCTGCTTAAAAGTCACCAATGATTCTGACTCTGCCACTCCCACAGGCAGCGCATTCCATTCCTCCACCACTCTCTGGGTAAAGAACCTACCCCTGACATCCCCCCTATACCTTCCACCTTTCACCTTAAATTTATGTCCCCTTGTAACACTCTGTTGTACCCGTGGAAAAAGTCGCTGACTGTCTACTCTATATATTCCCCTGATCATCTTATAAATCTCTATCAAGTCACCCCTCATCCTTCGCCGTTCCAATGAGAAAAGGCCTAGCACTCTCCACCTATCCTCATACGACCTATTCTCCATTCCAGGCAACATCCTGGTTAATCTCCTATGCACCCTCTCCAAAGCTTCCACATCTGTCTTAAAGTGAGGCGACCAGAACTGCACACAGTGCTCTAATGTGGCCTTCCCAAGGTCCTGTACAGCTGAAACATCACCTCACAACTCTTTAATCCAATCCCTCTGCTAATGAACGCTAATATACCCTAGGCCTTCTTACAAACTCTATCCACCTGAGTGGCAACTTTCAAAGAGCTATGATCATAGACCCCAAGATCCCTCTGCTCCTGCACCTTACTAAGAACCCTACCGTTAACCTTGTATTCCGCATTCTTATTTGTCCTTCCAAAATGGATAACCTCACACCTGACAGGGTTGAAATCCATCTGCCACTCCTTAGCCCAGCTCTGCATCATATCTAAGTCCCTTTGCAGCCGACAACAGCTCTCCTCACTATCCACAACTCCACCAATCTTCATATCGTCTGCAAATTTACTGACCCACCCATCGACTCCCTCTTCCAAATCATTAATAAAAATTACAAACAGCAGAGGACCCAGAACCGATCCCTGCGGAACTCTCCTTATAACTGGGCTCCCGGCTGAATATTTACAATCTACCACCACTCTCTGACTTCGACCGGTGAGCCAGTTCTCTATCCAACTAGCCAAATTTCCCACTATCCCATGTCTCCTGACTTTCCACATAAGCCTACCAAGGGGCACCTTATCAAATGCCTTAATAAAATCCATGTACACTGCATCCACTGTTCTACCCTGATCCACATGTTTGGTCACCTTCTCAAAGAATTCAATAAGACTTGTAAGGCAAGACCTACCCCTCCCAAATCCGTTCTGACTGTCCCTAATCAAGCAGTGTCTTTCCAGATAGTCATAAATCCTATGCCTCAGTACCCTTTCCTTTACTTTGCCTACCACCGAAGTAAGACTAACTGGCCTGTAATTCCTGGGGTTATCCCTCTTCCCTTTTTTGAACAGGGGCACAACATTCGTCACTCTCCAGTCCCCTGGTACCTCCCCGTTGACAGTGAAGACGAAAAGATCATTGCCAACGGCTCTTCAATTTCCTCTCTTGCTTCCCACATAATCCGAGGATATATCCCGTCAGGCCCGGGGGACTTGTCTATCCTCAAGTTTTTCAAAATGCCCAACACACCTTCTTTCCTGACAAATATCTCCTCTAGCTTACCAATCCGTTTCATACTCTCCTCTTCAACAATACGGTCCCTCTCATTTGTAAATACTGAAGGAAAATACTCATTCAAGACCTCTCCTATCTCTTCCAACTCAATACACAGTCTCCCACTACTGTCCTTGATCGGACCTACCCTCGTTCTTGTCATTCTCATGTTTCTCACATACGCATAAAAGGTCTTGGGGTTATCCTTGATCGTACCTGCCAAAGATTTTTCATGCCCTCTCTTAGCTCTCCTAATCCCTTTCTTCAGCTTCCTCCTGGCTATCCGATATCCCTCCAGCGCTCTGTCTGAACTTTGTTTCCTCATCCTTCTATAAGCCTCCTTCTTCCTATTTACTAGACATTCAACCTCCCTCATCAACCAAGGTTCCCTCACCCGACCATCTCTTTCCTGCTTGACAGGTCCATACATATCAAGGACATGTCGTATCTGTTCCTTGAAAAAGTTCTACATTTCAACGACATCCTTTCCTGACAGCCTATGTTCCCAACTTATACTCCTCAGATCCTGTCTTGCAGCATCATATTTACCCTTCCCCCAATTGTAAAACCTACCCTGTTGCACGCACCTACCTCTCTCCATAACCAAGGTGAAAGTCACAGAATTGTGGTCACCTTCACCAAAATGCTCACCCACTAACAAGCCCATCACTTGTCCCGGTTCGTTACCAATCCAATATGGCCTCCCCTATGGTCGAACAATCTACATATTGAGTTAGAAAATGCTTCCTGGACACACTGCACAAACACCGACCCGTCCAATCTACTTGATCGAAAGAGCTTCCAATCAATATTTGGGAAATTGAAATCGCCCATGACTACTACCCTGTGGCTTCTGCACCTTTCCAAAATCTGTTTCCCAATCTGTTTCTCCACATCCCTGTTGCTAGTGGGGGGGCGGGGCTATAGTAAACACCCAACATGGTGACTGCTCCTTTCCTATTTCTGACTTCAGCCCATACTACCTCCAAAGGCAGATCCCCCTCGAACTGCCTCTCTGCAGCCGTTATACCATTTCTAAATAGCAACGCCACACCCCCTCCTTTTTTACCACCATCCCTAATCTTACTGAAACATCTGTAACCAGGAACCTCCAACAACCATTCCTGTCCCTCTTCTATCCATGTTTCCGTAATGGCCACAACAGTGTAGTCCCAAGTACCGATCCACGCCTTAAGTTCACCCACCTTATTTCGGATATTCCTTGTGTTGAAGTATACACACTTGAGCCCATCTCTGTATCCGCAAGTATTCCCTGTCAGTGCTACCTTCTCCACAGCCTCCCTACATTCTTGGACATCCTGAAAAACAGCTAACCTACTTTCTGGACGACAAGTCCGGATCCCATCCCCCTGCCAAATAAATGTAACCCCCCCCCCCCCAGAAGAGTGCTAGCAAACCTACCTGCCAGGATATTGGTACTCTTCTGGTTAAGGTGCAACCCATCCTGATTGTACAGGTCCCACCTTCCCCAGAATGCAATCCAATTGTCCAAATACCTGAAGCCCTCCCTCATACACTATCCTTGCAGCCACGTGTTCAACTGCACTCTCTCCCTGTTCCTTGTCTCACTGTCATGTGGCACCGGCAACAACCCAGAGTTCTGTGCACAGCAATGCTGCCTCACAGTGATAGGGACTCGGGTTCAATTCCAATCTCTGGAATATGTCTGTATGTACATTGTACATTCTTCCCATGTCTGCATTGGGAGCATTACCTCCTTTCTCTCTCCACAGGATGTCTCTGTATTTGCTTCGGATTTCTACAATCTACAGTATATTTTCATATATTTCATGGAGAAATTCAGTAAATGTGGCAGCTTTTGTAAAAGCAGCCATGATTCTCGTGTTCCCTGGGTGTTTAAGAATCTTGCTGAATGCAGTGTCCCTGGATACCCATTCCATCTCTTTCAGTCCCTCAGTCCATCCTCACTGCATGCAGCTTTTCCTTTGCCAAACCTGGGACTCCCCATACCCCATTGCCTGGCACTAGATACTCCCTTCACAGGACTGTGCACCCAATGATACTTGGCACTCTCATACCCGCTGGGGATGCTGGGGTAAAGACCCTGCCATTGAAAGGAACAGAATAATTAAAATCCAAATTAATAGCAAAACAGAGTAAACAGGCTGAATGACATCCATCTGCTCTCTCATTTTGTAGTCTTCTGTTTATCCTCGTCAATCTGCAAATAAATGGTCCATATGTCTACCTTGTCAAACAGGTTTGGTGGAGGTGATAGATCTCAGATCCTGTGGTCATTGGACTGAGTCAGTGGGCTCCACCTTCCTGGTTAATGAGGTCACACTTACGTTTTTATAATCACGTCTATCCACTTTAAAGAAAAGGCCTTGCTGGAGTTGTGCTGAAAGGATATTTGAATTTTGGAGACGCTAGAATATATCACGTGCGAGTGAGATTAAGAATAGGAAGGTAGTAAAGTTAAATACATGGCCAAAAAGCTGGTAGCACTTCTGATATGTGTATGATTGGGATTGCCAATTCATAGGATATAGCCAAGGAGGACGGGACGGACCTGAACTAGCAGCAATCTTTGATGTGTGGGTCTTTGGGTTTCCTGGGTCAGTAGGATATACACAAGAAGCACGGGATGGACCTGAACAGGCGGCAATTTCCGATATGAGGATCATTGGGATTCCCGGGTCGGTAGGATATACACAAGAAGGACGGAATGGACCTGTACTGGCTGCAATGTCCTGGCAAGCAGGTTTGGTATTGACACTCCGGAGAGTTTAAACTACTGTGACACTGTGGAGTGGCAACCAGAGCAGTCGGTCCACAATACAGTGACTGAGGAGGAATTGGAGACTAAAACCAGTGCATCTAAGACCAACAACAAAGAAGCAGAGGACACTGAACACAATGGGACTGGCAACCTGAAGTGTTATTAGTTTCATGTGAGGATTCTGGCAAGGCAGTACTTGGAGATTGTATGAGTACGTATAACTTCAACTTAAATGTTACCAAGAATTCGTGAGAGAGGGACAAGAGAGCAATCAATCCAGGGGGTCCAGAAATACTTGTTGAATATGCAGTGAGTAGCTGGAAACAGTAGTTTAAAGTGAAATAATTAATCAGCACTCTGTCGAAATCAGACCATGTGTAAGGCAAGGTACAGCTTGATGTGACAAAGGAGGAAACTGGAATTGTCTGTCTACATTATCTTCTGCTTTATTGATAGTCTTTTGTAATCTCTTGTCGCCAGAAAATAGCAGCAGAAAGTCCTTCAGGGAAACTCAAACCAAATGTCAGGATGTGTATCTGATGTGGTTGGTGGAAGTGTATTTATTTCAATGCAAGGATTATTATGGGCAAACAGTTGAATTTAGAGACTGAATCCCTACATGGGACTACGATGTTGCAAACATCATAGGGACTTTGTTGAGAAAGAGCCAGGACTGGCTGATCAACTTTTCAGGGTTTTGTTGTTTTAGATGATATAGAGGGGAAGCTAAAAGAGGGGGACAAGTTGCATTACTAATCAGGAAGTTTGTTACATCTGCACTTAGGACGTATTGGAAAGCTCATCTACTGAGGCAACATGGAGATAGCTCAAGATATGAGGGATGCATGTGTTAGGATTGTACTGTAGTCCCTCCAACAGCCACCGAGAAATTGAGGAACAAACATGTTGGCCGATTATGGAAACGTGAGTTGTCCTAGTGAGGGACTTTAACATCCCCAATATTGACTGGGAATCCTTTACAGCAAGTGGCTTAGACGGGGTAGAATTTCTTAAGCGCATCCAAGAAAGTTATTTGCAGCCGTATGTGGATAGTCCAACTACAGCATGGGCTATACTGGACCTCGTAGTAGAAAATGAGCATACCCACGTGACTGACCATTCAGTAGAATATCATTTTAGAAACAGTGATCAAAATGACCTCAGGTTTGAGATAGCTACGATCATGGAATAAGTCAGGATCTTTGGAAGTTAGTAAATTGTTGGAAGGCAAATCCACATCAGGCAGAAGCGAGGGGCTGTTAATTGGGAGGAGCTGCTATCAGGCAAATCCACATTTTGCATGGCGGAACTGTTTATTAAATCCTGATTTCAATATCGTCTTGCGAATGTCCTCCCAACTGCTCGAATGTCAATCTATTTTGTTGAACGGATATTTAGAGGATATTGCATGTCAGAAAACAGGAAGAGATAATGGATGATTGTGTACTGTGTCCTTCGCAGGACCAGCTTGTTTCTCCAGGCACTGAAAGTTTTTATTGTGGGTCAGAGAACCTCAGAATTACTATGTAATTTTATCTCCAAAAACATCACAGAGCTGGGTTTCTGACAGTTAAACGGAATCCAATAGGACAATTGATTGGTTCCAGGGAGAAAGTGGATTAATTTAAATAGACTGGGTGAACAGCAGCAGGAACTGATAAGCCCCCGAAATACTGTGTGTGGGATTGGACCAGAGAGTCTCAGTGAGGGAGATCACTGACAAAGGGGAAATCAGCATCTCAGCTGTGGCCCGAATAATGATTGTTAACGTTTTAGATTAGATTAGACTTAGATTAGACTTACAGTGTGGAAACAGGCCCTTCGGCCCAACAAGTCCACACCGACCCGCCGAAGCGCAACCCACCCATACCCCTACATTTACCCCTTACCTAACACTACGGGCAATTTAGCTTGGCCAATTCACCTGACCCGCACATCTTTGTGACTGTGGGAGGAAACCGGAGCACCCGGAGGAAACCCACGCAGACACGGGGAGAACGTGCAAACTCCACACAGTCAGTCGCCTGAGTCGCACAGCACTTCCATGGTTTTGTAATTCACATTCGAATTTATACAGCTCAAGGTCATGAGTGTATTTTACCAATCTTATCTGTTTGTACTTTCCATATCTTGGAATGTACAACAAGCCATTTTGTCCCTGTATTTGGGTTGCATATGCATATTGTATTACTGGGGAAGAAGGGACTTGTTCTGATGGTATGGTCTTCATCTGAACAATGCTGGGACCAGAGTCCTAACAAATCACGTAATGAGGGCTGCGGTCAGATCTTTCAATTAATCTTTAGGTTTGAGTGGGATTTCAGTTATAGGGGAAATTAGAAAACTTGAATTCAAAGAGGAGGTAAGAGTGAAGAACGCAGGAGAATTTAATGAAATCTCGAGCACAGGCACAAATAGGACACAGTGTATTGAAAATGTAAACAATCAAACTTCAAGCACACTGGACAGACAAATGAAACTGAGAGGATGGGCAGTTAATATAGGACTGTGAGTGTTATATCTGCATGCATGCTGTATAAGAAATAAGGTAAATGAGCTTGTAGCGCAGATTGAAATTGGCAGAAACGTGCTGCAAGGGAATCAGGATTGACAGCTGATGCATTCAAGAGTATGTATCCTATCGAAAAGATAGGTTGAGTCGGGGGGAGTAAGAATGAAAATAAATCAATTGTAAGAATCCTGGTCTCCTTGCTATCGGAAGAATGCTCTGAAACTTGAAAGTATTCTGAAAAAAATTACAAGGATTGGACTATTTGAGCTATATGCTGAAGTTGAATAGGCTGGGGTTGTTTGCCCTGGAGCTTCAGAGGCTGAGGGGTGACCTTAGAGAAATTAAAAAAATTACAAGGGTCATGCATGGGAGAAATAGACAAATTATTTTCCCTGGGGTGGGGGAGAACTAGAGGGCATAGGTTTAGGTTGAGAAGGAAAAGATTTAAAAGTTCCCAAAACAGCAAGTTTTTTTTATCATTCACAGGGTGGTGCATGTATATGGAAACAACTGTGGGAGGAAGTGGTGGACACTAGCCCCATTCCAACATTTAAAAGGCATCTGGATGGGTATGCAAAGAGGAGGCGTAAAAAGGATATAGGCCGAGTGCTGGCAAATGGGACAAGATTAGGTTGGGTAATCTGATTGGCATAGACGAGTTTGACCGAAGGATCTGTTGCCATTTTGTTCATCTCTCTGACTGTATAGCTCTGTGACTGTATGACATAAAGAAGGGTCAGATGGCACAAAATCGGTGTGGATAGAATTGAGTATCCCCAAAGGTTGAAAAAAGAAATATAGATGTTTAATGAAACCTTTGAAGAGCAGGGGTGCATGCTGGAATGGATAGAGATTGAGGAAGATGATCTTCTGAAAATTTTGTCAAACATTAAGATTGATAAGTCGTCAGGCTCGGACCAGATTTGCCCTCGGCTGCTTTGGGAAATGAGAAATTCGATTGCTTCGCCACTTGCGAAGATCTTTGCATTCTCACTCTCCACTGAGTCGTACCTGAGGACTGGAGAGAGGCAAATGTAATTTCTCTCTTCAAGGAAGGAAATAGGGAAATCCCCGACAATTACTGACCAGTAAGTCTCACGTCTGTCGTCTGCAAGGTGTTAGAAAGGATTCTGAGGGTTAGGATTTATGACCATCTGGAAGAGCATGGCTTGATTAAATGCAGTCAACATGGTTTTGTGTGGGGAAGGTCATGCCTCACGAATCTTATCGAGTTCTTTGAGGATGTGAATAGAAAAGTTGATGAGGGTTGAGCAGTGGATGTGGTGTATATGGACTTCAGCAAGGCATTTGATAAGGTTCCCCATGGTAGGCTCATTCAGAAGGTCAGGAGGATGGGATACAGGTGAACTTAGCTGTCTGGATATAGAATTGTCTGGCCAACAGAAGACAGCGAGTGGTAGTAGAAGGAAAATATTCTGCCCGGAAGTCAGTGGTGAGTGGTGTTCCACAGGGCTCTGTCCTCGGGCCTTTACTGTTTGTAATTATTATTAATGACTTGGATGAGAGGATTGAAGGATGGGTCAGCAAGATTGCAGACAGCACATAGGTTGGAGGTGTCGATGACAGTATAGACGGCTGTTTTAGGCTGCAGTGGGACATTGACAGGATGCAGAGATGGGTTGAGAGGTGGCAGATGGAGTTTAACCTGGATAAATGCGATGTGATGCATTTTGGAAGGTTGAATTTGAAAGCTGAATACAGGATAAAGTATAGGATTCTTGGCAGTGTGGAGGAACTGAGGGATCTTGGTGTGCAGGTACATAGATCCCTTTAAATGGCCACCCAAGTGGACAGGGTTGTTACGAAATCATATGGTGTTTTGGCTTTCATTAACAGGGGGATTGAGTTTAAGAATCGTGAGATCTTGTTGCAGCTCTATAAAACTTTGGTTAGACCGCACTTGGAATATTGCATCCAGTTCTGGTCGCCCTGTTACAGGAAAGATGTGGATGCTTTGGAGCGGGTTCAGAGGAGGTTTACCAGGATGCTGCCTGGACTGGAGGGCTTATCTTATGAAGAGAGGTTGACTGAGCTCGGACTTTTTTCATTGGAGAAAAGGAGGAGGAGAGGGGATCTAATTGAGATATACAAGATAATGAGAGGCATAGATAGAGTCAGTAGTGAGAGACTATTTCCCAGGGCAGAAATGGCTAACACGAGGGGTCATAGTTTTAAGCTGGTTGGAGGAAAGTATAGAGGGTATGTCAGAGGCCGGTTCTTAACACAGAGAGTTGTGAGAGCATGGAATGCGTTGCCAGCAGCAGTTTTTGAACCAAGGTCATTAGAGACATTTAAGGACTGATGGGCATGCATATGGTCACATAACGTTGAGGGTGCATGCATGAGGATCAATGGTTGGCACAAGATCGTGGGTTGAAGGGCCTGTTCTATACTGTAATGTTCTATATTCTATGTTCTACATGTCGTTATGTTCAGGACTCGAAAAAGTAGACAGGACCTGTATATATACACCAGGAGATAGAAAAGATGCATAGAAAAGGCAAAATACAGTGGTCATGGAGATTTCAATACACGGGTGGACTGGGAAGATCAGGTTGTTAGTAGTTTGCAGGAGAAATAATTTGTGCAATCTCTTCGATAGTGCTTTTTGGAGCAGCTTGTGGTGGAGCCCAATCAGGAACAGGACAATACTGGATTTAGTGTTGTGCAATGAGGCACACTGTTTTAGAGAACTTAAACGAAGGAACACGAAGGAAGCAGTAATCATAATATGATTGATTTTATTCTGCAATTTAAGAGGGAAAAGATAGAATGATAGGTAATGGTATTTCAGCTGTATGAAGTCAACTACAGGGGCATGAGGGAGGAGGTTGGTAGAATTCCCTGGGATGGGGCTAACATGAAAAGCAGTCGAACAACAATGGCAGGAGTATCTGCGAGTAGTTCAGGAGACACAACAGAGATTCTTCCCGAGAAAAAAGAAGGATGGTATAGGGGAGGATGAAGCAACCATGAATGGTTAGGTTACAAATCACACAACACCAGGTTATAGTCCATCAGGTTTAATTGGAAGCATACTAGCTTTCAGAGTGCGGCTCCTTCAACGGGTGTTTGTGTAGAAAGTCAGGGACAGAAGAGCAAGCGTATAATGTGACGAAGGGCACAGGAAAACCAGACGACTTGGAAGCTCACAAAGACCAACAGAGGACAACAAAATAATAAATATGGAGGGAGGAGATTAAACTTGAGGATATGCTTGCCAGTTAAATCAAGGAAAGTTGGAAGATTTTCTTTAGATATAAAAAAGGCAAAGGCGAGACAAAAGTGGACATTGGGCTGCTGTACAATGGCACAGGACAGACAGTAGTGGGGAACAAAGAAATGGCCGAGGACACGAATAATTTCCCAATAGTTCAAGAATATGAAGAGGCAAAGCTCAGTATGTCACCCATCGCCAAGGCAAAGAGGGTAGAAAAGCTAAATTGGCTGAAGATGGATAAATCACCTGGACCAGAATGACTTTACCACAGAGTTCAATGAGAGAAAGCTCAGCGGTAGTGGAGGCGTTAGTGGTGATCTTTCCGGAATCATTAGAATTAGGGAATGTCCCAGAGGACTGGAATAACGCTCATGTTCAATCCCTGTTTACAAAGGGAATAAGGCGGAAGACGGAAAATTACAGACCAAACAGCCTAACCTCAGTCGTGGGTAAGATCCTGGAACCGATCGGGAAGGATAATATTTTTGAATATTTGGAGGTGTATAGAAACATAGGGCAAAGTCAGCATGGTATCATCAAAGGGAGGTCATGCCTGACGCATCTGCTTAAACCTTTTGAGAAAGTAACGATCAGCTTCGACCCAGGAGTGCCAAAGGATATCCTTACCCGGACCACAAGAAGGCTTTTGGCGAGTGCCACACAAGACTATTGATTAAGATAAGGGCCCATGGTGACAGAGGCAAAGTGCTAGCATGGATTTAAGTTTTGCTGTTTGGCAAAAAGCAGGTAGTGTGGATAAAATGGTCCTTCCCAGGATGGCAAACGGTGGCAAAGTGTATTCTGTAAGACTCAGTGTTCGGACAACTTTTCACATTGTGCCTTAATGATCTAGATATGGAACGGAGTCCATTCTGGCTAAGTGTGCAGACATTATGAAGATATCTAGAGGGACAGTTAGCACGCAGGAGGCAAAGAAGCTGCAGAAGGACTTGTACAGGTTAGGAGATGGGCAAAGCAGTGGTAGATGGAGTAAAACATGCGCCAGTATGAGGTCATGCACTTTGGTATGAAGAATAGTGGCACGGGCTATTTTTTAAATGGGGAGAAAATTCAGAAGTCTGAAATGCGAAGAGTCTTGGGAATCCTAGTCCAGGCTTCTCTCACGGTAAACTTGCAAGTTGAGTCAGTAGTTAAGAAGGTAAATACAATGAAGGGATTTATTTCGAGAGGAATTGAAGTTAAAAGCGGGGAGTACTTACAAGGTACTAAAACGCTCTGGTCAGGCCACATTTAGATTTGGGTCCTATATCCCAGCAGATGTGTACTGTTCCTGGAGCGTGTTCAGAGGAGATTCACTGGATTGGTCCCAGGAATGAAAAGCTTAACATACGATGAACGTTTGAGGGCCTGGTTCGATACTCGAATGACCTGGACAGAGTGGATTTTTGGAAAATGTGTCCATTCTTAGGTAAGACTAGGATCCGAGGCACAGCCATAGACCACAGCGAAGACCTTTTAGAACCGAGATAACGAATAACTTCTTCAGACAGAGCATTGTGAGTCTATGGAATTCAGTGCCTCAGAAGGCTGTGGAGGCCAAGTCATTGAGTATATTTAAGACTGCGTAGGATAGGTTTTCGACTGAAAAGAGGATCAAAGGTTACGGGGAGAATGGGTTTGAGAAATTTATCAGCTTTGACTGATGTTTGAGCAGACTGGATTGAGCTGAATGGTTTAATACACAAAGAGAATGACTTACTAGAACACAAACTATAGCGAGGATGGGATAGTAACCACCTTGAGTAATCCAAAGGATATCTTCGATCCGTGATGTTAATGATATCCAAGGCTGAGAAAGGTAGTAAAAAACCCTTGGATAAAATCCTGTTCATTGATGGAACATTCCAGTCAAATGTTCTCAGATTCTGATCCATTGTCTTCTGACCCCACAGAAGAGAGATTGTGGCTGATTCCTATTAAATTTAATTTCGTCAACGTTTCTTGATACCAGCCGGAGCAACTCCGGCCTTGATATAAGGATCGGTCACTCTTACATGAGCTGCTGTGTTCACCTCTTTTGAACATAGAAATAGGTTATTGTGTATGTTTGGGGAGTGTAACCTTCTCACAGAGAATAGTGAATGTCAGAAATTATCTGGTCAAGAGAGTTCCAGGAGCTATATCACTGAAAGTATTTACAGATGAGGGAGGTGGGTTTTTGACCTGCCATAGAATTTAGGGATGTGAAGAATCGGAAAATAAAGCAGAGTTGATAACAACAGTGGATCATCCATAATCTTATACAATGGCACGGCAGGCCTAACCATCCGAATTGCCATCTGATCCTGATCCGTATGTTCTCATATTCTGTAATTAGAAAGTTAATGGTTGCAATTTTCCTGAGCATTCCGTTATTGGACATTGCAGTCAGAGAGAGCAAAGCATTTTATGAGTCATCTCTGAGTGAGGTACGGGGACTGTATTCACAGTGAATCTGGGTCTGCACCATGACAACCAAGCGAAGCACAAGTTGCAGAGAGGAGACACTCTTTCAATAGATCAGAGGCGTCTTTTGAGTCCAGCCTGGGTTTTGAATAAACATTTTTCAACCCACGCCAAACTGTGTGTGACAAATGTGAGGGACAGAAGATCCCGTCTTACAGTGGATTAGGTATTTCGAGCGAGTGGCCTGCATCTACAACTGTGCAGGAGCTATGAGGGGCTGAATGGAATATAGGAACATCGGACTGAGGAGTGGGAGTGGGCCATTAGGCACTTTGTCTTTGCTCTGCCTCGCACTAAGATCGTAGCTGATCTGATTGTGGTCTCAGCAGTACTTCTTCTGTACGTGCACCATTTTCCTATATTCACTTGTCTCTCAAATATTTAACAGAAACAACTTTGAATAAATGTAAACATCCAGGCACCACAAACCTCTGGGGAAGGGTACTCCCACTTGAACAGCCCTTTTAGAATATGTCATTCGTGGTCCAATCAATGTTGCAGTGTCAGTATTACCTTTTGTAGTCAGACTGCTCCACTGTTTACAACAAATTTCAAAGTTTGTGATATGGGTAATGATATAAATGTCAGCCTGGCTCATCCTCTAGAAAAATGTCAAACACACACACACACACACACACACACACACACACACACACACACACACACACACACACACACACACACTCACATCTCAAGACAAAATAGAAAAATGAAAGTTTTCCAGAGTGTCACAATAGTTGAACTCATAACAAATGGATGGATGATAGACAGCCCCAAATGTCATTCTGTCCTCTGAAGTTATTAGATTAGATTCACTACAGTGTAGAAAGAGGCCCTTCGGCCCAACAAGTCCACACCGACCCTCCGGAAAGTAACCCAACCAGTCCCATTTCCCTCTGGCTAATGCACCTATCACTATGGGCAATTTAGCCTGGCTAATTCACCTGACCTGCACATTTTTGGACCTGTGGGAGGAAATCCGAGCACTTGGAGGAAACCAACGCAGACACCAGTAGAATATGCAAACTCCACACAGGCAGTCGCCCGAGGCTGGAATCAAACCTGGTACCCTGGTGCAGTGAGGCAGCAGTGCTAACCACTGATCCACTGTGCCGCCCATTCTGCTCAGGCATGCTGCTTGCAATGCGATTTCTCCCCAGAATAGTTGGAGTTAGCTGAATTACTTTTGTTTCAGATGGTAGGGAGATTCCAACGAATCTTTCATCAGGAATTCTCCACGACACATCAGGTAGCAGTGAGTCAGGGATTTACTGTTGTCAGGTGGAACAAAAGAAGATAGAGGGATCAATCAGTTGCTGATTCTCCGGCAGGGAACATTGTTCCCCCTCTCTGTGTTGAAACAAGCAATCATGTCAACTGAACACCAAACTGGACCGTGTGCGCTCGTTGTGGACATTCTCTGGAATGGATGATAATGAACGATATGTAAGTGCATCATTGCTGTTGTTATACACAGTGCCTTTCGTTAGCAAAAAAAGAAAATTCCTGCTTTATAATTTGATGATACGTAGGTATGCATATGCTTAATTTTTGAAAACCGTTTGATGTCTTCAAAATATCTGTGCGAAAATCAATACATTTGATTCTTAACATTTATTCCATATTTTTAGTGTCCCTGAGAAGAGAACATATGTATCCAGCTGATTTTTCTCAATATTGTGTATGCTTCAAAAAGATTTCTCATCTAAGACCAAAACTGATAACGTTTCAGAACAAAAGGCCTTCACTCCAGGAAAAAATTAACAAAACATTGTTGATAAGCTTCTAAAACAATTATCTTGTTTTTAGGTTAAGGGATAAAAACCGCATATAAAATGTCATATGTGGTCTCAGCAATGCCCGTGCAGATGTAGACTCGAAAAATGTGATTCTGGAAAATAACAACAGGTCAGGCAGCACCCAATGAACAGGAGACTCGATATTTATGGCACATTACTGATGAAGGACTTATATCCGTGACGCCAATTCTTCCGCTCCTCGGATGCTGCCTGATTGGCTATGCTTATCCAGCCTCACACTGTTCGACTCTGATCTCCAGCATCTGCACTTCTGACTTTTACTGGTACAGATGTAGTAAAACATTCCTGATTAAATCTAGTACCCTTTGACAGAAACACAATCATTCCACTTAGCTTCAAATCACTTACTGCAAGTGCAGACTAACTACATATGATTCATGTACCAGGATCATGAATACCGTCTGTATCACAGAGTTCTCTTTTCTCTCTACACTTAAATTGTTTAACATTGTTTTATCCTTCCATCCAAAATTGACAACTCACATTATGCTATATCTGCTGAAGGTTTGCTCACTAACTTCCCTTTGCCTTTATCACATTGATGACACACGACTTCCATTTGGTAACATACTGGATGACCAGCTTGGTGTTTAAGCTAATTGGGCATTGGTATATGCAGTCCCTTCCTCCAGATCTTTGATACAGATATTGATCGTTGATGATTCCACAGTGAACTCTGAGGCACTCCACCAGTTTCAGCTTTGTAATTTGAAAATAAGCATTTACATCTTCTCTCTATTGACTGTTAGCAACCGCTTCCTGTGTAGCAGTTCAGGCAGTTTAAATGGCCTGCTGTGCAGTAAAATGTACTCAATGAGCTAAAACGATTCGTTTCATTTTTGTCTGTAATTCGTTAAAGAGGCAGAATGGTCTCCTCCAGTCTCATGGTAACGATAAAGACTGGCTGAATGAGGTGGTCCCCTATCTCTGTCCCAGCTTCGACGGGTGGATGGAGGGCACAATACATGGGGTAGTGGCAGCAGTATATCCCTGGAACAGCATCGAGGGTGGATTGAGGAAACAACACGTGGGTAGGGGCTGCTGTTGGCTATTCGGTGCCACCAGTCAGAATGATCATGGCTGATCTGATTGTGTTTGACCATCTATCTCCTGTGTGTTCGCAATAAGTATTGACTCTCCTGTCCAGCAAAGATCAGTCAAGCTCAGTCTTGAATATCTACAAAACCCGAGTCTTCACTGTTCCCTGAGGATGAGGACACTACAGATAGTACAACACTAAAGTGAAAGGGGCGACCTTATTTCAGTGTGGGACCAGTTATATTAAACTGTGTTAACCTAACATGAAATCGCCACCTCTTTTGAAACACAAGGACAGAATAATTAGGCATAGATATAAACCATTCAGCCCCCTAAACCTGTCCAATAGGACCACTGACTCTTTTCAATCAAATATGTATTGAACTCATTCTCTGCTCCTATCCCAGGAAGAGAATAACTGATAGCATGACACCACACGAACATTAAAAACGCAGAATTAGGCCATTCGGCCAATCGACTCTGAATGCCATTTAATACAGGCTTAGAGGTTTCTCAACATCATTCTCCTGACTACTCTCTGTAACTCTTGACATGCTTATTCATCAAAAACCTATATAGCTCTGTCTTATAAGCACTAGCATCTGTGTCTCTGCGTTTCCATATGTGTACTTGTTTGTGTTTGTTTACGCGTCTGTGTGTTTGTGTATTTATGTGCTGACATTGGTTTATCTGTGTATTAGCCTGTGCGTTTTACTTGTGCTTGTGCCTATTTGTGTGCGACTGTCTATGTCTCCGTATGCCACTACTTGTGTGCGGTTCTATCTCCGTGTAATTACTGTGAGTGTAAATATATTAGCGTGTTCACATGTGTCTCTGAATATTTTTGTGTCTGTATCGCTCTGCAATGAGATATTTGTTGTTTTGGGAGGGAGAAAATTGTGAGAACAGACAGAGTGGTTAAAGTGCGAATTGCCCTTCACTGAACATTGTTTTTTACTCAGTTAGAGGACATGGATGTCACAGAATCTCCATACGACACGTCCCCTTCCTCTCCAGCTCATACCAGGGTCCTCCTCACATGGCGCGGGGCGGGGGGGGGGGGTGGAGGATGGGTCAGGTATGGGTGCTCCACCATCTGGCTTGGTCCTTTCTCTCCTATTACAGTCCGTTTCTCCTGGAATGGGAGAACGGCGGGGAGGAGTGATGGTGGGGGGGGGGGGTGTGGCCCTGCTCTTAGAGCTGCTGTAGGTGGAGGGGGAGGGGGAATGGTGAGGTATCCGGAGGGAGTCATTCCACAGTGTTGTATCCCATGCAGTGTTATTAGTGTTGGGAGTATAATGGAGTGAGAGAGAGCATGCGGGGTGGGGGTGGCGTGGGAAAGATGCTGAATTCAATAGTGATAGTGGTAGTGCGTGAGCCTTATTTGGAGATAGAATGTGAGCCTTGTTAGGGGGTAGGTGCTATAACAGGTAGTGTTGTGTGAGGGAGCAGAGAGAGTACGGTAACAGTTAACCTGGCAGAGTGGGGAGGATATTGATACTTGTCCTGTGATGCTGGTCATTTCTTCAGATCATGTCAGTGTCGAGGTGACCCTCTCCAAATGTCTTGTCCAAGTCTATCATTAATAACACCACAGACCCTGTCCCTCAGATTCCACAGAATCAGTTTGGGTGGATCTTACAAATAGGAAGGAGAAGCAAACATTGTATCCAAACCAATGCTCTCGTGCAAATTCTGTGCATTGTCTACTCTGGAAATCAGAGATGCAAATACTGTGGGTGCTGCAGTATTATTGAATGATCTTAAATTGTATCTAAATTGCATTAATGTTGTGAAAAACAAATTCCATAAGCGTAAAACAGGTTGTTTGAAGAGTATGTTGTGACTCTAACAAGAGAGGAGGTTATTTTCGATTTGGTGTTGTGTGCTCAGAAGGACTCATTAGTAACCTTGCTCTGAGGACTAGAGATGTTAATATGTTGTATTTTACATGGCGCTTGCATACAATATCGAATGTTTGAGCATGAAGTGGTAGACACGCAATGGTTGTTAGAGACATAGAACCATGGAGCCCTGCAGCTTGGACACAGGCCCTTTGCACCAAAGTCGGCCGTGCCGACCAAAATGTCCATCCTGCTCATTCCATTTTCCTGCCCTTGCCCCTTATTCTTCTAAATCTTTCCTATCCGTGTATTTGTCTGAAAGCCTTTTGAACGTTGTTAATGCACGTGCCTCAACCAAACCGCTGTCTGCTAATTCCATATGTGTACCAACCTCTGCATAAAAAAGTTGGCGCTCAGGATCCTTTTTATTCTTTCACCTCTAACCTGATGTCCTCTAGACCTTGATTCCCCAAACTAGCAAAAAGAAGGAGTGTATTCACCTTATCTATGCATCTCATGATTTTATACTTTTCTATACAATTACCCCTCAGTTTCTTACACTAAAAGGAAAATATTCTGGCCGGTCCAAACACTCCCTACAACTCAGACCGTCGAGTACAGGCAACATCCTTGTAAATTTCTTCTGTCCTCTTTCCAGTTTAATCACATCCTTCCTATGGCAAAGTGAACAAAACCGAACACAATACTCCAAGCGCATACCTCACCAGCGTCCTGTCCAACTGCAATATACCTCGCCAGCTTCTGTACTCAATGCCCTGACTCATGAAGGCCAGTGTGCCAAAAGCCTTTTTCACTGCCGTGTCTACGTGCAACTACTTTCAGAGAACCACGAGCTCCAAGGTCCTTCTGTTCCCCTACACTCCTTCGGGGTCTAACATGCATCATGAAACTCCAAACTGCATTTGACTTTCCAAAATGCATCACCCCACATATATCTATATTAATCTCTATTTGCCATTTCTCGGCTCACTTCTCCAGCTGATAAAGGTCCTGCAGCAATTTCTGATAATCTTTCTCACTGTTCACAGTACTGCCTATGTTATTGTCATCATCCTAATTACTAATCATGCTTTGTACATTTTCATCCAACACATTGATATAGATAAAAATCAGTAATAGGCCCAGCACCGATTCCTGAGACACTTCACTCGTCACAGGCCTCCAGTACAATAAGCATCCTTCCAGTATTAGCCTCTGCTTTCTCCCATCAAGCCCATTGAGTGTCCAATTTGCCAGATCCCCCTGAATTCTATGCCATTGAACATTTCAGAGCAGCCTATCATGTGGAACCTTATCAAAGGCCTTTCTGAAACCTAGATAGACTACGTCTACCAACTACCACCTTTTGAGGTCCCTTCCTCAAAAAAACGCGAAAGCAATATGAGCCATGATATCCTATGTACAAAGCAGTGCTGACTGCTCCTTATGAAACCGGGTCTTTTCAAATGCATGCATATGTTATCTCTCAGAACCTTCTCAAGGAAATTACATGTCACAGTTGTTAAGCTAACTGGTCTATAGTTCACAGGTTCTTCTTCGCCGCCCTAATTGAACAAGGGCACAACGTTCACGACTCTCTAGTCTTCTGGGACCTCCCCCGTGGACAGCGGTGATGGAAAAAGATCAGCCAGGGCCCCCGCAATATCTTCTCTCGCCTCTTGCTGTGTTCTTGGATACAGCTGGTCAGGACCCGGAGATCTGGAGAAATCCTGCATTGTCTGAAAAATATGTCTATTTCTTTAAGGTAGAATCACCAAGGAAAGGGCAAGTGACTTTATGAAGGTTAACATAATAACTTAAAGATTATATTAATCATAGGAAGTGAGCTCAGGAGAATTTTAGACATTGTGGCAACCAGAGAATTCTGAGAAATTTGGTTGTGTGGATATTGCATATTCTCCCCGTGTCTGCGTGGGTTTCCTCTGGGTGCTCCGGTTTCCTCCCATAGTCCAAAGAATTACAGGGTAGGTGAATTGGCCATGCTTATTTGTGCAAAGTATTCAGGGATGTGTAGATTAGGTCGCAAAATGTAGAATTGGATGGGAATTGGTCTGGGTGGTTACTCTTCGGAGCGGCAGGGTGGACTTGCTGACCAAAAAGGCCTTTTCCGCTCTGTGGGCTTTTAATGATTCTGTGAAAGAAGAACACAAAGATTACATAAATCTACAATCTGTATTGCAAAGAAAACAAAACAAAAGCAGGGTCAAATATGGAATTTTGTAATCAGGAGAGGAGAGGTTATTGAGGAGAACAGGGAAATGGCCAAGAAAATAACCAGTTCCTTTGCATCTGTCATCAAGGAGCAAGATCCATAAAATCGCTGAGTAACACCAAATGATCACATGGAACTTGTGGAACTAAAGACAGAAAGTCAATTCATATCAGTAACAAGGTAATAGTTGAAGGCTAGCATAGTAATATTGTCGCTGGATTGAGAATTGCTAAGTCTGATGAGCCAGTTGTACTTCGTATCAAAATATTAGAAATAAATCAGCAATAGACACATTACTTGTGCTGTCGATGATTGTTTTATTTTCCTGTACATTCTGCAGAGGCTGGAAGTTAGTAAATGTGTTCCAAGCATTGGAGATAAATGGAAGGGATTCAAGCATCTGCAAAGGGAAGAAGAGATAATGTGGAGAACTGCAGACCAATTAACTTGACATCTGTAGCGAAGCTGATGAAACCTATTATGTAGGATGTGATATTGGATATTTAGAAATTAACAACAACATTGGAGAGAATCAGTATGCACTGACAGAGTCTGCCAGAGTCTTCATCTTTGACAAACTTCAGAATGACTTGAACTTGTTTATTGGAAAATAGAAATGGCGTATTTTGATTTTCAGAAGGATTTTTGTATGAGAACTCACGCAGTGAATTCATAAATAATGTGAATGGTAATTGGAGGAATATATAAAAGTGAAAAGTTAATGTCAGGTTCGCCTTCATTTAAGAGAATCAGAACATAGTCGGAAGGTCATGCTGAAGCAGTTTCACAGCTTGCTAATGAAACTGTACATAGAGTATTGAGTCCAGTGTTGGTGACCCAATCTGAGAAAGAATATAATGGCCACAGAGGGTGTGCAATGGACATTCTCGAGATTAATCCCTCAGATGGTGAGATTGCCTGGTGTGGAAACTCGGCCTGTGTTCTTTGCAGTTTCAAAGAATGAGAGATGATCATAGTGAAATTTAGAGAAATCACTAAACAGATGACAAGTTGGAAATAAACAGGATTATTCTCTGGCTGTCTACTTTACTTTAAGGCAAATTATTTCAGGTAAAGGATAGACCATTTCAGACTGCAATAAGAAGGCAATTCTTCATTTGAAGGAGACTGACGAACACAGTGTCATGGAAACCTGTTGGCAGGAAGGATGAGGGAGAATCCCCAGATATTCTACAGGTAAGTCAAGTGGAGCAGAACAACCAAGGAACAGGTAGGACTCATTAGTAATTTGCCAAGTTGTATCTAAATCAACTTAGTTGTAGGAGACAGAAAGTCTGCTGGTAGAAATCTGTTTGTTTGACTGGAGACCAGTATCCAATCGTGTACCAAAAGGATCAGTGCTGTGTCCCATATTGTTTGTGATTCGGAGATGCCAGTGTTGGACTGGCTTGGGCAAAGTTAAAAATTTACAGAACACTAGATGATAGTCCAGCTGTTTATTTAAGCACGACATTTCGAAGAGCATAATCACGTGATGAAGAAACAGCGCTGCGAAAGCTCGTGCCTGCGAATAAAACTGTTGGATTATAACCTGGTGTTGTGTGATTTTTAACCTTATTACTTGTAGTATTCATAAATGATGCAGCTGTGAATTTGGATTGGGTTAGAGTGAGTGTGATAAATAAGTTTGCGTTTGACACAAAGTTTGGCTGGTTAGTTGGCAGTGAGGAGGATGGTCTTATATTACAGAAAGATACAGATGCAATGGTGAAACGGGTGGATCAATGTCCAATAGATTGTAACCCTGATAAATATGAGGTGATGTACTTTGAAAGAAGCAACCAGACAGTGGAGGACTCAATGAATAGAAGCACATTAGGAAGCTCAGAGAGTGCTTCTCCACATATACCTGAATGTGATTAAACAGGTTAATGCAGAAGTTGACAAAGCATAGCGACCATCAACATAGCCTTTATTCATGGAGGCACAGATTATAAGGGCTATGTGGAAATTTGGTTAGGCCAAATGAAATATTATGTTCAGGTCTGGGAGCCACATTACAGGAAGTATGTGATTGCACTGGAGAGGGTGCAGTAGAGATTCACCAGGATGTTCCCTTGAATGGAGTAGATCAGCTCGGGTTGTTTACTTTGAAGCATTGAAGGCTGAGAGGGATGTGCTTCAGAAGGATAAGATTACCAGGGGCGCGGACAGCATGGATAGACGGCAGCTGTTCTTTTCAGTCAAACGGCGAAGAACAAGGGAGTACCATTTTAAAGTGAAGGGTTTGATGTTTATTCAGGATTTAAGGATTGGTTTTCATCCAGAGGCTGTTGGGGTCAGGAATGCACTTCCTGAGAGGGCAGTTGGCACAGGTAACCTCACAACCATTAACAAATACATGGTCGTGCCCTTGAAGTGCCATGGTATGGGCCTCGTATCGGAAAGTGGGACTAATGTAGATCGTGCTGTATTTATGACACTATAGAGCCAGTGCTTCTGTGATTGTATAGGTTGGACGGTCAATCATTGAGCAGCATAAGACAGGAATTGATCAGTTTCAGAAGAATGTATTAACGAGGATTATAAAAGTGAACTTGTCTCCATGAACTAGAACGGGGAAAGCTAAAAGTGTCTAATGTCCTGCTCCCTTCCTGATGTTTCTGTGCAGTGTGCGGGAAAGCTCTGTCATTGTTGTCACAAGCTCTTAAACATTCAGAAGGCAGCATCTGTCCGGATGAAAGCTCATTGCTGGTGTTCTGTCTGGTTTTATCCTCTAAGAACTCAGAGCAATTCGATACAATTGAGTATCTTGCTTGGCCGTTTCAGAGACCATTGTAGAGTTTATCACATGTCTGTGTGTCTGGAGACAGATGTAGGCCAGACCAGGAAGCACGGGAGATTCACTTCCTGCAAGTACATTGGGGAAGGAACAGATGTTTACAATGGACATTAGATTAAAGGGCAATATTACTGGCACCAGATTTTATGACTCGATATTTTGAGAATTAGATTAGATTAGATTACTTACAGTGTGGAAACAGGCCCTTCGGCCGAACACGTCCACACCGACCCGCCGAAGCGCAACCCACCCAAACCCCTACATTTACCCCTTACCTAACATTACGGGCAATTTAGCATGGCCAATTCACCTGACCCGCACGTCTTTGGACTGTTGGAGGAAACCAGAGCACCCGGAGGAAACCCACGCAGACCCATGCAAATACTACAACCTTGTCTTGTACACTGATGTGCAGGGCTAGGGATAGTTGTGCAGTCCTCTCCTACTGTAAGTTGGTTAATAGTCCATCGACATTGATGACTGGATGTGGCTTGACTGTAGAGTTTCGATCATATCAGTTTGTTTTGGGATAATTTCATTCTCTCCATCACATGGTAGTTCTGCTGTTTGTAATGTAACCAGTCAAGTGTGGTAGCTTTAGTGGGTTGTCATCAGGTTTCGATACACATGGTTCTGACTCTGGCATGTTTGGCACTGAACCATCACTCGGCTTGATGATAATGGTGGAGTGATGGATTACCCTGGGGGGAATGTTATGGATTGTGATTGAATGCAATTCTGCTGCGGCTGCTGCTGAGACCTACAGCATCACATGACAACCCAGTGTGAGGTACAATATCTGCAAATCAATTCTACTGACTTCCCCCCAGTTCACACCGAGACCCATTCACCCATTAGCCCTGTACTCAGTAACCTAACCTGGTTTCTGATGTGAGAGCACATCCAGTTTCATAATCTCATTCTGCTGAGGGTCTCACCCTGATGTCACACCTCCAATTTGTTACATTACTCAGATACTTTAACATATTAATCTGAATCATTTTCTTTCCAGTCATACCATCTTCTATGTTTGAAGTGAATGTTTTTCCTCTGTTTTTCTCCCTGACCATGATTAAGACCTCTGTCGTGTCAGTGATGCCAGCCTTATGTCGTTTCAGAGCCAATGAACCTGTGCACTTTGCGTTTTTGTTCCCTTCCCAATGTACAGCACTTTGTAGTGGACAGGGCTTTTGAGCAGATTTAACACACATCTTTGGATAATGTTGAAAAACACAAATTGCTGAAGAAACTAAGCAGGTCCAATGGACACTTCTTCAGAACTGAAAAGGATTGGAAACTGGGCATTTTAGTTCCTTGCCAGAGGTGGGGGGTAGGTGACAGGGAACTGAGGGTGTGAGAACAGATGAACAGGCTTTTAGCTGTGGTGAACGAGAACATGATATAAAATGAGTTTAAATTAAGATGAGAATGAGGATACGGGTTCTCTCTATTGAGTGCAAGATAAAGAAAACACAACCACATAAAGTCGTATGGAGGCCAGGAGGGAGAATGTTGAACATGTAGAATTACATAGATCTGGCCTGAGATACACTTTCACTGGAGAAATCATCACAGGAATCAGACAAAGGAATTCAGGTGCTTGCCGGCTTATTGGCACTAGTAAGATTTTCATGCTGCCTTAGTATTGTAACATAAAGAAGAAAACAAATGACAGTACGAAGTTTGGGCCGAGGGCTGTTTACCCGTCACTTTTAACATTGTTTCAAATTTACAGTGCTTAACTTGCAATGCTTGTTCTTGAAGTTAATATGAGATGGAGAGTAGGAGGTTGAGGGGTGATATTATAGAAATTTACAAAATCAGGGGAGGCATGGTCAGGTTGAAAAGCCAAGATCTTTTCCACAGGATAGGAAAATTAAATCATTGAGCCATTGGTTGATGCTGGAAGAGGGAAGATTTAAAAGGGAGGAAGAGGGAACTTCTTTTTTTCACACAGAGGGTAATGTGTTTATGGAATGAGCTGCCAGAGGAAGACTGGCAGATGCAGGTACAGCTCCAACATTTAAAAGACATTTGGACAAACATATAAATGCGAACCGTTTAGAGGTATATGTGCCAAATGCAAGCTGACGGGAATAGTTTTGTTTGGACAACTTGGCCGTCATGAACAAGTTGGACCAAAGAGTGTGTTTGTATGCGATATGATTGTATGAATATAGAAAGCGAAGAAAAGGAAGAAAAGATGTGATGTAAGCAAATTGGCAAGAAATATAAAAACAAACAGCACGACCTTTTCCATGTAACGGAGAAGAGTTAAAGAGATGTGTGTGATCTTTGGTATAAAGACCGTCAGGAAAGTATATTGAGGAGATTTGGAGGGTGTGACTGGGGAACTGGATACAGGGAACAGACAGATAATTTACACCAGTATCTTAAATCGTTCCTCACAAGGGAAGGTGCTGTAAATATTTCAATGGTACACACAAAATAGTAAGAGGAGGGAAGTCTCTAACAGGAGGAACAAGGTATTTCTCAAACAGGTAAGACCAAGGGTAAGCAGGTCATCAGCAATCCATAGCTGGTTTTAAAAGAAGCGGTCCCAGAGTGGCTGGTGGCTCTGTGTGAAATACTCCATAACTCTCTGGATTAAAGGAGTGTTCCAGTGAAACTGGAGACCCTCCAATGTTGCGCCTGTCTTCAAGAAACGAGTGAGACTGAAAGCAGGAACCACTTAGCCTAGTCATTATTACTGGGAACCTGTGAGAATCTGTTATGAAGTAAGGGACTGCAGATCATTTAGAAAAGCTTTACACAGAGTCAGCATGGTCTTGTTAAAGGTGAACTATATTTTGCCTGTAAAATCATGCAAAGTTTTTTCTGGAAATCCATGAGAATGTAACAAGTGGATTTGATAAAGGAGGACTGGTAGACACGAGGCTTTCCAGAGATTTTCCACAAGATATCACTAAATAAAGGTTCTTACGCAAGACAGAAGCTCATAGTATGGTGGATAATGCATGAGCATGGGATTACACTTGGTAAACACTTAGAAATCGGAGAGTCATGCCTCATCGAACTTTACGAAAAAAAAGTATCTACTGGATTACCACAAATATCAGTCCGATGGCAAGAGCTGCTTACAACAGCTGCACTCAGCTCCTGACGGCGGGAGCTGCGTGCAATATACATTTGAATTTGAGGATGACACTGACAACCATAATGCAGGTTGTTATTAAATGGAGAGAACTCCCAAAACGGAACAGTACAATGGAGTGGTGTGTTTCTGTGTATGAAACATAACGTCAGCATGTTGATGCGGAAATGTTGGTTCATTAGACTGGTCCCTGGGATGAAAGGATTGAACTTCTGAATACATCAAAAATGCTGAGGCAATTATTCATTGTGGTTTAAATGAATGAGGGTGTCATTACTGAAACGGACAAGATACAGAGGGGGTTTGACAAGGTCGGTATTGAGAATGTGGTTCCACATCAGGGCAGAGTCTCGAAGTCAGGGATGTAGATACAGAATAAGGAATATCGATTTCAAACTGAGATGTAAAGAAATATCATCTTTCAGCAGGTAGCGAATGGCTGGAATTTCCTAACCCGAGAGTTGTGGAGGTTGGGTCACAGATTGTATTTACAGATGGATGGATTGGTTTGTGACATTTTAGTGAGTTGAGGGATGCAAGGGGTTAGCAGGAAAATGGAGTTGAACAGTGGAGTAGATCCGCCATGTTCTTCTTGAATGACAGCGCAGGTTCCTATTTCTTACGTTCTTATTTATGTTTTTGGAAAATAATTGTTTTCCTAGAAGTCAAGATGTAAATTGTTGCATTCACAGACAGCAGAGGATTTGTCTGAGTTGACCTTGGGTGGGGCATGGGGCCTGTATTCAATGCGAATCTGTGCCTGTAACATGACCTACATCAGGAGCAGAAGTTACAGAGAGGAGAAGCCTGAAAAGAGGGACTGAGGGAAGGGGGTCACTGCCTGACCCAGTCTGGATTTTCCAATACATTTGCCAAACTACACCAAACCATCCAAGTGGCCTCAATCTGCTCCTGCACAGCAGGACCAAAGGGCTGAATGGAACATCAGAACATAGGGTTGACAGACACAACTGGGCCATTCGGCACTTTGACACTATTCCACCAGTCAATAAGGTCATGGTTCATCTCATTGTGTTCCCAGCTGCACTTTTCTCTGATTTCACAATGATCCCTGATTCACCTGTCTATGGGAAATCAGACAAAGTCAGCCTCGATATAATATGAAGATTCAGCCCTCCCAATCTTCTGGGTGAGAGAATTCCCACTTGAATGAATTCTCACTTCGTGAATTTCTCCTCATTCCGGTTCTGACTGAGGTTGGAGGGTGTCACTGTTTTCATTTCTAGTCCCACTCCTACACTGCTCACCATAAATTTTGAATGTAACCAGGTTGGCGATATGATCGATGATAAAGGTCTAAGACTGGGTCAGGTTCAGTTATCAGAACAAGCCAGTTGGATTTCTTCAGTCAGCTACAAGTAATTAACAGAACCAACTGAGGAATATGATGGATATGTGGTTAGCACTGAGGCCGCACATCACCAAGGAGCTGGGTTCAATTCCAACCTCAGGTGAGATTGAACATTCTCCACATATCTGTGTGGATTCCCTCCTAATGCTCCAGTTTCCTCCCAGAGTACAGAGATGTGCAGCTTAGAGTGGTTTGGCCATGCTAGATTGCCCTTTGTTGAGAGAGCGTCCCCTTCATGGTAAACTCTGTCAGTGTTGGGGAATTGAACCTGCGCTGCTGGCCTCTCCCTGTATCAAAAACCAGCCTTCCAGCCAACTGAGTGGGAGACAGTGTAACTGTTACAGATAGAAACAGACACAGGCAAAGGGCAAGAGAAACTTTCATAACAAGGAAAATGGTACAATTCAGATAACGGTCAAGTTAACAGCTGAGGATAAAACGTTCTCTGCTCAAAATTGTATTTCATAACAGGACAAGTGCTTAGAAGCAGTGTTTGGCTGAATACAATAAAGTGAGACAAAGTGAAATAGCCAGAATTACTAATTGTGATTGGATATAAAATAAGTGCATATTTTTGCAGGAACCCAGGAGGTTGAATGGCTGAAAGTTCCTATACCTGAAAATGGGAATTCTTTGGAACACGACCTGGAATTCATATTAAAGTGTGTGCGTGTGTGTGAGGGAGAGAGAGAGAGACCGCAGGTACTGCACTGAGCTGGGTGGTGAGCTCAGACCATGCTTAGGCCTCCTCTGGGAAGTGAATGGACCCCCCGTACTAGCCCATCCACTAGGACCTCTGTGCCCCTGTTGAAAAATCGTGGTGTTATCTGTCATGCTCGGGGTCACCTGTGCAGGGTGGCTCCAAACTGAGGAAGTACAACAGTGTGCCCATTGGCGTTTGAAAGATGGCACAAGTGTCAGTGACTATAGAATAGCCAGAGGTATCAGTGCGATGGTGAGTCCCTCTAGCCATGTTGGGTTGGAGAATTGGGGTGGCATTGAATGCGAGGAACACTATGAGATTGAGTGGGTAGTTAATGTGGTGAGTTCGATAAGATAGCACCATGAAGCTAGTTCAGTTTGGTACAGACAATCCCGCTGTCACACTCAATAAACATGTCACTGTGACAAACGATTGTTAGATACAGCCCAATGAGTCGAAGACTCTGATGACTCCACACCCAGTTACAAAGTTGCAGAACAAATGTTCATCTAAAACTCTCTCTCATCTTTATTGATGCCAATATCCCCTTCACCTATCATTCCTAGGAATACTGGCTCATGTTGCAGGATGATGTCGAAATGTCTTCATTTCAGCGTTCTGAAACCTGTGATCTTCCATGAAATTGTCTCTCAATCTCCCTTTCGCTTTATTCCCCAAAGTCCTTATGATTGTTGGTACTTAAACTGATTTCCCCGCCCTCTCTCTCTGGCAGGAACTAAGGAATACGGACTAGGCAATAAGGACTCTGTATCAGAATGATCATGTAACTAGACGGGTAATTCAGAGGCACGGGCTGTGACTCCAAGGCAGTGTTTAAAATCCTACCACAGCCGATGACAGACTTTAAATTCGAATGAAAAAATTGGAATGAAACCTAATTCCACTCATGGAAACCAGAAACCATTAAGATTTATTTTTATTATTTCCCTGATTGTATTTGCTAAAGAAACTTAACATTATTACACAGTCTGAACTCAGTGGGACTTCAGACCCACAACAACATTTTGGGTTCCATTTTGTCTTGACAAATGGCCGCGTAGTCACAGACAATTAGTGATGGACAACAAATGCTACCCTTGCCCATGATGCTGGCATCCTGAGAAACAACAGCATGAAAGGTGAAATAAACCAAGGAACGGTGGATGCTAGAGATCGAAAATAAAATTCTCCAGCTTCTGAAAGTGTTGGAGAATCTCGCAGGTATGGCAGCCTCTGTCAGGAGAAATGCAGATAACGGTTTGAGTCCAGTGACCCTGTGTCACAACTGAAAGCAAACAGGGCAATAATATTATTTATCCTGGTATCATGGATGGTTAGGTTGGAGAGAGAGGTGGGGTCCAGGTTTAAATTGAATGGGTGGAGAAATGGCCAGAAAAAGAGAGGAAAAGAAATAAAAAGTGAGCAAAAGGATTTCTGATGATGAACTGAAAGGAAAACAAAATGGCAAGTTATTCTCACATTTCACCGTTTTCCCATATTCCTGAATATTGCATCCATTTAGATTTGTCCCTGTTTAAAGTGAGTTAGGTTCTCTGTACCTCTCTCCTCTGAGTGTGATGATCAAATCCATTAGCAATACTGGTGCTGCCCTTGTAGTTGCTGAGATGTAGAGAAAGGTAATGTTACATTGTCAACTACTTCTTTGGAGACAGAAACTGTTATTGTGGGAGTGTGCAGAGATGCAACGGCTTTCTCAGCCAGGAAGAGAAACTCAGGAGTGGAAATAGTTTCCAACACTGAGCGCGTGCACGTTCCGTGTGGGGAATTGACTTGTTCCTGTCATTGGAAAATCAATGGAGTTTCTGTGGATGCTTATCTCGGGTTTGTATTGTCAGCTGCTGGGTCTGGTGACCCCACTCTTGACAATGCATTTACAGAGTGTCTGGGTCCATGGTAAACAAATGAAGATGGGGCTCCACAGGAGGGAATCTCTATCAAACGGGTAGTGCAGGACAGTGCAATATCTTTCCTGGGATTTCCCGGGACATTTGTTTAAGTTGGACAAGGAGTCAGGTATGAAACCAATTTGTTTCAAAATTGAGGTGGTCACTGAGCTGTGTCCCCTCCTTCAGTATACTGTGTAGCTTCACACCTGTGACAGGACTGAGCAGATATTCACCACGAATTCAACTGGATTAATTCTGTAACTTTCCAGGCAGGAGTGAGTAGCATATCCATCATTACTGGAGTGCAGTCCTCCGAGATATTCACTGGCTGACAGAACCAATCTGTCCGCTGAGAGCAACAAATTGTGTCCATCTCCCTGAGGAAGATACAGAAAGAAACTTCCAGAAATACAGGGGAACAGAGTGACTGGCGAAAATGGGGAACAGCAGAAAATTAGAGTTTATAAAAGGTATGTCTTTCACAACCTCACTGAATTTAAGGTTGGTATTATGCTGCACCTGATGGGCTACATCCCAGAGTATTGAGGAGGTGGCAGTAGAGCTAGTGAAAGAATTATTGATTATTCTTCAAAAAACGTTAGATTCTAGAAAGGATCCTCCAGACTGGAAAGCAGCGATTGTAAACTTAAATATTTAAAACAGGACGGAGAGAGCAAACAACAAACTAAACAGTGGTTAGCTTGATGTAAGCTGGAAGAAAAACTTTGGAACCTTTTGTAAGGAATGTGACAACTAGACACTGGAAAAATAATGTCATGATTCGGAAGAGTCAATCTAGATTCAGGAATGGGAAGTGATCTTGATCTTTGATAAACCTGTTGGATATTGTGCAGGTTGTCCGTTGTGACATCGACAATTGAGAACCAGTGGAAATGAAGTATTTGAATTTTCAAAAGACGGTTGACATGGTTGAATAGAGAATGTTAAAGTCCATGGGTTGGTAGGGATGGAATACACGGAATGTAGTAAAAGTTGGATAATCGAGAGAGTGGAGAGAGTAGTATAATTATCTGGAGTGATGGCTTTGGGGTGTCAGAAGGATCAGTGTTTGGCCAATAGCTCTTTGCAAGACATTTCAGATATGAACAACAAATATCATCATTCACGTTTATGTTCATTAAATTGTGAGAGGTTGGAAATGCTGTTGTTGAAACAGACCTAGGTGTGCTTGGTCATAAGTCACAAATAGATGTTTTACACAGCAGGAAGTAAATAATATGTGGCTGGTCATGCAAAATGATTAAAGTATTAGAGTAAATGTATCTTTCCCAATGATCGTGTTTTGTTGAGAGACTGTTAGATGTATTGTGTGCAGGTTTAATCAGCAAAGGGGATTCACCAGACTAAACCCTGGCATGATGTTACCATGAGGAGAATGGGAAGAAATTTGTGCTTAATAAAGTGTGTTAAGGTGTTTGTGAGTTTATATTTAAAAAAGTGCTGAAGCACATTGAATGTTGAAGATACAAACTTGCCTTATTAGACCAATTAAAGGAATGCCCAGGCAAATTCACATTTCCTATGTATTGGAGTGCAAATATATCCACTGTAATTATATTGGCTGGTGCCTGTTCTAGTCGAGGAGAGATCTGCACGGTAACAGCGTGTAGATGGTGGTTTTTGAGGGAGGTGGTGGTGCGAATTTCAGCCGGTTACAGTATTGCAAATGGACAACGCTGCAGAATCATCTAGCCTGCGATAAGAAAACATGCATCATTCTCCCTCACTACTAACTTCACGAGAGCAATGGGTGATGGGAAATGTGATCAATAACCAACGGTGCCAACATTCAATCCAGTCCAGTAGTTTTTGTGAACTGAAGGAAACATACTGAAAGGGGTTAAATGGAGCTGTTTGTTCAGTGACTGTGAGTGATGCCAGTCTCCATGGATCCTAGGTATGTCACTGGATGTTTTCCGTATCCTATTAGTAAGGGGCCTCTTGCAATAGTTAATGCCATTGTAGCAGCAGATGCATTAACTCCAGCGCTCAAAGGGATCAGCAGCTGCAGAGACAGAAAAAGGAGATTTAAACATCTGTGAATAGTTTGAAATGATCAATTAATGGATCAGAATCTGAGAACATTAGACTGGAATGCTGCAAAAATGAACAGGGGTTTTTCGTGGGGTCTTTACTATTTTTCCTCGTCTTGGTTACCATATCGGATATGGGGTGCACTGATGATTATCCAGGCGGGTTACTATCCTATCCTCGCTATTGTTGGTGTTCCTGGTAAGTTTCTTCATCTCTATCCATTTATTAATCTCTTCAATCATGGTGAACTTCGTTGCTATTTCTGTTATCTATATTTGACAAAGACAGAAACTATTGTCTTCAGTTTCAAACGCAAATTCCATTGATTACCCACAAATTTCAGAACCGCCCACACCCTCACCCTCACAAACATCTGAGAACGAGACTGTTCACAATACCGAATTTAAATAAATAAAATTCATTTATGTCTCGGTATACTGTCTATCACAAAACCTATCCACTACCAGCTCGATTATATGTCCAGTCACCATCTTGGCTTCAACGTTGATGCTTTATAAACCATTATCTATGCTTTGGTAAAATTCAGACATTATGGTTACACCTCTCCTTTCAGCACTCTTTCAGTTGCAAATATTTCAATCGCAACCTTGTTCTTGTCTCTAAAATAACATAATGACAGAAACACTCTCTCAGCGCAGTAATGTCGGAAGAAATGTAATTCAGATGCACAGGTTATTACACAGAAAGATGCTATTCCACATCCTACCACAGACGATGTCAGAAAGTAAATACAAAAGACAGGAATTGGAAATAACAACCATAACATTTCCAGCATTTTGTCCATATGTTTATCTATTTCACTGATGTCCTTTGGTAAATAGAACTTGTGTTATTATCTGGTCTGAGTTCAGATTTATGTGAGTCCCATAGCAATGTGCTTGGTTCTGTACTGCCTGAAAGAATGACCTCACAGTAAATGACATTTGGTTAGGTCAACAAATGCTGCCCCTGTCAGCGTTGCAGACATTTCAAGTAATAACAAAATTAAAGGTTAATAAAAGCAAAGAATCGTACAACAGATCAGAAACAATAAAGAACGAGAAAGTGCCAGACAAACTGAGAAGATTTGGCAGCCCCCTCGGGTCGAGAGAAAAATAGAATTGGCAATTCGATTCTAATGATCATACATCAGAACTGAACACAGTTGGGAAATATTGTGATCGATGTTGGTGACACCGACATCTGTTATGAAAGGGAGAAGGACTGAGTTGAATAGATGGAGAAAGAGAGAGATAGAGAGAAAGAAGCAAAGAGATTGTTGATGATCAGCTGGGATGGAAATAAAAAATGAAATTAAACCTTACTTATGTTTCTCCTGTTCCCATATTACTGATAATAATGACCATGTAAGGTATATGTCACAGTCCCTGTTTAACATTATTTATGTCTGTTTTTCTCTTTTCCCTGAGTGTGATCATCTTCTTTTATGTATTAATTGAATGCTGGCGCAGTACTTAATTCCCTTTCTTCATTGTCCCTGAGAAGGTGTTGGTGAGCTGCCTTCCTGACCCACTGCAGTCTGTGGGCTGTAAGTAGTCAGTGCTGAGGTCCATGCGGTTTCACTTCTTTGAGGCTTTGTAGTGAGTGATATAACTGAGTGGCTGGCTTGGCCATTTCAAACAGCAACTGAGAGTTAATCACATTGCTGTGGGTCTGGAGTTACATGTAAGCCCGACCAGCTGAAGAAGGTAGATTTCCTTTCCTGTAGGGCATGAGGGTGCCAGGTAGGACAATCGACAATGGTTTCATTGTTTCATTTGATTCTTAATTCCTGATATTTTATTGAATTCAATTTCCAACATTTGCCGTTGTGGGATTCGGATCCGGTGTCTGGTTCATTACCTGATTCCCTGGATTCATACTCAGAGATAATACAGCAGGATAATCGCCCCTTCAGTATCTCCAATCAACTCAAATGGCAACAGTGATGTTGTTGTTGGTGTGACGTTGCTTCATAAGGCAAATAAATGATTGGCAAAAAGTGCAATCCTTCTCATTTTGTATTTATGAGAAGGCGAGATGATGGGAAGTGCTCTTGGTGAAAAGGAGCTGGATGTCCTTGATCATGAGGCGCTAACAGAATCCCTACAGAGCAGTCGGGTACTGGCAGGTGGGACTAGATTGGATTGGGATATCTGTACGGCATGGACGGGTCGGTCTGAAGGATCTGTTTCCATGTTGTGCATCTCTATCACTCCATGACTCAGCAAGTAATCAGCACAGTAATGAGTAGTATCGTTCATTACAAAATGATTAAAGTATAAGAGTGAAGACACCGTCCTGCAGTTGTGGAGTGTACTTGAGGCAGTATTTTCTTTCATTTATAATCAATGATCTCCTTGCTACAGAGAGACGGTGTAATGGAGTTTCACCAGACAATTCCCTGCAGTGATGGTACCATGAGGAGAGTGTGAAGGAAATCAGTGTTTAATCTGTAACGCTACAAAAAGAATAAAAATGTGATTGCATTAACACTGGAATGTAATCAATCAACACTCATTATTTCCAAAACAAAACACGGATAGCATTAGATATAACATGTTTTCCATGATATCTATCTTCACATTTGGACAAATATGTAGATAGAAAAGGTTTAGAAGGATATGGACCAAGTGCAGGGAAATGGGGTAAGCATGGATGGACATTTTGATCAGCATGAACGAGTTTGTGCTAATGGCCTGTCTCCATGTTATAGGATTCTATGACTCTATGATAATTTACAGAGCTCTATGGAGCCCCCATATTGGTTGAGAGAGAGAGCTCCAGGTTCTGAATGAACCCTCACCGTCTGGATGTACAGTTGGTGTGTAACCTTGCATTGAACGTCATGTTGTTCGCAAATCTGTCATCAGCCACACTCTGACAGTATTAGCCATTCCCACCAGATTCTGACCTCCATACAGAACACTAACCTGTCTTCTCTGTCACAAACCAATCCTTCTCTTTTGCTAAAAGCTGTTCATTGGCTCAAGTAGACTCTGTCCTTAAGTTTTTTTCGAGCATCAGTAAAACGGGGCCAGGCTATGATCAGTCTGGTTTTGGTACAGACATAAAAGGGATTTTCAGAGGCCTTTTATTTATATGTAAACAGATGAAACTACAGGACAAAGTGGTCATGCTTTCGAAGTGACTTGTATAATGAACGGGGAGTTGTCAGCTCTTTTAGCTGAGCTAGCTGAGTTGAGTTGAGCTGAGCAGTTTTCAGTTGAGTCTTGAACTGGGAAGTTCAACTGGGAGCTGTGTGGAAACTGTGTCTCTTTTCTGTCATTTAGCTTCAACCTGGAAACATGCATTCCATTATGACATTATTTCAAGTGAGTTTGATTATTGGGACTATTGTGTGCATTTGGAATAACATAATTAAGTCTAGCTGGATCAGTTGAATTCTGTAGGGGTTCATTATTCTGTTCATTGTGTTTCATTGTGTAATTTTGTGAATTGTGTCAGCCTAGCTAAATTAATCCGGGTAATTTTCATTGGATAATTACCAAAACAAACTGCAAAGTTATGCTCTGGGCTGCTTGCTTAAGAATGTTTTGAGTGGTCTAGCCTCGTCCATAACAGACTGGGGGCTCATTGCTAGATTTTCAACAGCGAATGGGAGTTGTTAGTGTCTTTAGTTCGGGTATTCATTTGACTGGGTTGACAAAGCTTCGAATAGTAATGGCAATTTCAGTCGCCAAACGTTTCCTCGGTGTGCATGCAGTGACTTTGGATATTTTACAAAAAGTGAATAAGACCAATTTGCAATTGGAACTGACTGCTTCTGTGAGGAAAGGAGAGGTAATTAAAGCAGTAGCTCGTCAATTAAACTTGCCGGAGAAACCATCAGAATCTACAGAGATGGGAAGAATTCAGTTGCAAATGAAACATCTTGAGTTAGCGGCGAGACGTAAGGAAGGGGCAGCCAAAATGAAACATTTGACTTTCAATAAAATGCAGAAGAAGGGGGAAAAGAGAGTAAAAAAGAAAGAATGGCAAAAGAGAAAGCAGCAGGGGAGAGAGAAAGAAAGAGCTTTTGAAGAGCAAAAACTGACACTTAAAAAGGGAAGTCAGTGTTAAACACTGGAGATAACGACTGAGGGTAGGCTTAGTAAGGAAGAGAGTGCGGATGAGCAACCCCTGGTAGTCAGCAGCCTAGTGAGAATTTGTGTGAGTATGTTCAAGCATTGCCTCAACTTGATGAGAAGAATGTGATGACCTTTTCGTCTCATTTGCAAAGTTGGCTCAACAAATGCAGTGGCCAGAAGCAATGTGAGTTTTGTTGATCCAAACGAAACTTGTAGGTAGGACTGGTGAGGTATTCACATCCCTATCAGAGGAGGAATCTGGGGAGTCTGGAGAGGTTAAAAAAAAACATTAAGTCAACATAGGCAACCTTTCAGGAATCTAATGAGGATCCTGGTCAAACCTACACTGAGTTTGTAAGGATCAAACAGACTAATTTCGATAGTTGGATAAGAGCTTTAAAATTCAGGCAAAGCTATAATGCCCCTAGAGAGGTTAGTATTTGGAGGAATTCAAAAATTGATTACCTGAAGTAGTGCAAACTCAGGTGGAAGAGCAGAGAGTGCAAACGGCAAGGTTAGCTGCTGAAATGGCTGATGATTATGAACTGGTCCATAAACTTGATTTGCTTTCCAGAACCAGTAATGGTCTCTGAGGGACAGAAATTAGAGCAAAGAAATATCCTCATTTGCAAAGGGAAATGTAGATCACAGTGTAAAATGTTAGGATAATTTACCACGGTAATAAAGAAAACCTTGAGGGGGACAAAGAAGCTTAAATACTATGGTGTTTTCATTGTAATTCAGATGGCCACACAAATTCACAGTGTTGGTGAGCTGGGAGAAATCCAGCTGTAGGATAACAAGACAAGCCTGGAAGTTTCGTTGAACTAGTAACAAAAAGCATAGGGGAAGTTAGGCAACTGCCTCAGAGTGTACAAGATGATCAGTGGACATGCTAACTCTGCGTAAAAAAAATGTACATGGAAGGGTAAAGTTTATTCACATAGGCCGGGAGTAATTGGTAAGGAGGTTCCAATATTAATTGACACACGATATTTTCAGTCTGTAATGCTGAGGGGTGAGGCTTTATGAACTCTTGAGAGACTATTGCCAGAAAATGTGCTGGGAACAGGAATTCATAGTGAGGCAAAAAGTGCTCAGTTATGTAAAGTGAGGCGATGGAGTCCAGAGAAGAGCGGAGAATGTGTGGTAGGAGTACTGGACCCCTAACTCTCAGCTCCAGGAATAAAAATTGTCCTTGCAAATAATATAGCTGATTCACTGGTAGGCGTGCTGCCTACTCTAGTTGAAAAGCCAGTGGAGATGCAGGCAACTGAAGATTTGGAGAATGTTTATCCAGGAAGTTTCCCTGATTGCGTCATCAGCAGATCACAAATGCACTGGTTGAAGCGGGATAAAGGCACGGATAAGGAAGCTGACGTAGAGTTATCCGAAAGTTGCTTTATGACCAGATAAGTGGAACAGAAGGAGCAAGTATGAAAACATGAAAGTATTTTAGCTCTGCTAAGGTGATTGAATTACAGCAGAAAGATGAGGAGTTACAAAAGTTATATCAAAAAACATTTAGCAAAAAAGAGAATGAATGCATTCCTGTGTGTTATTACTTAACAAATGATTTCTTAATGTGGATATGGAGATCAGCGCACATTGAAGCAGATCAGGCGTGGACAGAAATTCTTCAAATTATTTTTCCTGTTGTGTATAGAAAGGAGGCGCTGCGAGTGGCACATGAGCAACCACTTGGAGATCATTTCGGGGTCAGGACATTACAGGCTGGAATACAAAGATACTTTCACTGGCCTGGACTACACAAAGATGTAGTTGAATTTTGCCAGATGTCTCAAACATGTCACACAGACAGTGATAAACCTGCAACTTTAATACCTATTCTAACATTTGAGGAACCTTTTGCAAGAGTCTTGATAGATTGTGTAGGCCCCTACCTCAAACAAAAAGTGGAAATGAGTATTTATTAACAATAATGAATGTGTCGGCTAGATTTCCAGGGGCAGACCCATTATGCAGCATCACAGCTTAGAGTTGTAGAAAAATGCTTACTTTTTTACTAGGTACGGACTACCAATAAAGATCCAGACAGATCAATCCTCACATCCGAAATATTCAAGGAGATGATGGATAACTTGGGAATACAGCAATTCAAATTTACTGCGTACTATTTGGAATCACAGGGAGCATGAGAGAGATGGCATCAAACACTGAAGACCATGTTGAGGTTTTATGGTCAGGATTATCCAGATGATTGCGATAAAGAAATTCCTTTTGAACTTTTTCTGATCAAACATGCACAGAATGAATTGACCAAATTCAGTCTATTTAAATTAATTTGTGGGCATAAAGTAAAAGGACCATTAACATTGGTTAAGGAGAAATTAATAAGTCAGAATTCAGAGGCCATCCATTTGGATGATGTGTCAAATTTTAGGGAACGATTAAATAGAGCTGGAGAGTTGGGTAGGCAGCATTTAAAAGTATTGCAGCATACAATGAAACAGGAAATGGATGAGGAATCATAAACTGGCAATTTTGCAATTGGGAGTAAAGTATTGGTGTTACTTCCAGTAACAGTTGAACCTTGAAAAACAAGTTTTGGCGTACCTTATCAAATTGGAAAGAAATTGAATGAGGTGAAGTTTTTGATACAGACTCCAGACAGGATGAGATCTCACGGAGTGTGTCATGTGAATATTCTCAAAAGGTATTTTGACAGGGAAGGAAAGGAAGAGGAGACGGTGTTAATGATTACAGCACAGAAGGAAGAACCAAGTTCAGAGGATTCTGAATTGGACATTCCTCAAATCAAATTGAAGAATGAGGAAGTTGTCAAAAATTGGGATAAATTATTGAGTTACCTTACACAAGAAAAGAAAAGTGACCTGAAAGAGGTTTTACTATCTTGTGGAGAGATATGCTGCAATAAACTGGGAAGTACGAACATAATTGTGCATGATGTAGACACAGGAGATGCTGTTCTGATTAAGCAACATCCTTATGGGCATGACTCTCCAAAATTGGCACAGGTTCAGAAGGAGATAGAGCGCACACTCCAATATGTCATAATCGAAGTGAGTTACAGTGACTGGAGTTCACATATAGTCATGGTACCAAAGCCAGATGGTACCCAACGGTCATGTGTGGACTATCACAAAGTCAGTGCCGTTACAAAGACTGATGCAGATCCAATTCTATGTTTGAAGAACTCTGTCGAAAAAGTGGGAGAAGCTGCTTACATTTCTAAGTTGGATTTGCTCAGAACCTACTGGCACGGACCTCTGTTCAAAATCGTGGCGTTTTGTATGAAAAACGATCCAGCCACGTTTCAGAGACTGATAATAAGGTAATTGCCTCATTACCCAACTGTGTCGTCTCCGTTGATGACCAGTTGATTTTAGTCACTCACGGAAGGAACATTTACAACATTTAACGGACTTGTGCGATCAACTTCAGAAGGCAGACTTGGTGGTAAACGTAGCTAAAAGTGAATTTGAGAAAGCCTAAGTCACGTCCCTGGGTCACGTTATTGGACATGGACAAATGGCCCATGAGATACGAAAATGCAAGTAATTGAGGAATGTTTCACACCGTCGACACAAAGAAATATGCAGTACTACAGTTCCTGGGATTGACTGGATTTTACCGAAAGTTTCCAAACTTTAGCAGTGCGGCAGCTCCACTCACCAAATTGTCAAGGGCAAGAACTCTCAGTGGACAGAGGACTGCCAAAAGGCATTTTGCAGCCTAAAGACTGCGTTAACACTGCTCCCAGAATGAGCTACACTAGATTACATGAAGCCTTTCAAGGTGGCTATCGTTGCTAGTGATGTGGGTATTCTTCCGGTGTTCCTGCAGTCGGATGATGGGGGAATAGAAAAACCCAGTATTTTTCTGGGACGTCGAAAGTTCATCAACGGAAATGTTCAATGGTGGAGAAAAAGACTTTAACGTTAGTGGTGGCATTACACCATAACTGTGTTTATATTACCAGCAATGCATCTGAGACAATCGTATACACTGATCACAACACATTTCTCGGAAAAACTAAGGACAAAAATACGAGATTGTTTAGATGGAGCTTCTTGTTGGAGCCATTCAATCTGACAATTGTGCATGTGGAAGGTCGCGAAAGCGTGAAAGCAGATGAGTTATTGAGACTCGAATGAAATACGGAGGTGTTCGGTGGTGGGTGTACCGCGGCCTGAATTTGAAAGGGTTTGTGCATGTTTGAATGTTTACAGTTAGCATAATGTATCTGTCTGTTTTGAGACTACTAACTGGGTTTGAAGGGTTAAAAATGCAGCCATCTTTTAGCATTGATGGGTTTTTTTTTTTAGTGGGGGGAGACATGTCACAAAGCAAGTCCCTTATTTGTAAAAAGCTGTTCCTTGGCTCAAGGAGACTCTATCCTTGTTTTTTTTGCAGGGACAATAAAACGAGGCCAAGTTCCGATCAGTCTGGTTTGGTACAGAGATGAAAATGAGTTTTAGAGGCCTTTTGTTAATATGGAAACAGATGAGACTTCAGGCCGAAGTGGTCATGCTTTTTAAGTGACCAGCATAATAAACGGAGAGTGGTGAGCTATTTTAGCTGAACTAGCTGAGCTGAATTGAGCTGAGCAGTTTTCAGTTGAGTTTTGAACTGGAAAGTTCAGCTGGGAGCTGTGTGGAAACTCTCTCTCTTTTCTGACCTTCAATTTCAACCTGGAAGTATATGTTCCGTTTGTACTGGTTTTAATTGGGAGTTTGCTTATTGGGACAGTTGTGTTTGCTCAGAATAGCATAATTAAGTTTAGTTGAATTGGTTGAATTCTGTCGTGATTCTTTCTTCTGTTCTTTGCGTTTCATTGTGTAATTTTATGAATAAAGTTTTTGTCTGTTTTAAAATGTAGTAGTCATCCTAGCTAAATTACTCCTATTTCAATTCTCTTTCCCAGTCCTTTTCCAGCATGGCCATCCTTGGCGTCCTCCATTGCCACAACGAACCAAACCATGATTTGGAAGAACAAGATCTCATCTGTCTCCTGTGCAGCCTACACCCTGGGGACTCAACATTGAATTCTCCAATTGCAAATAACCTCACTTCCAATCCCCCGACTCCCTTCCCAGACCCTCCCCTCCCTTCCATTCCTCTGAGCAAGCCTTTGTCCATCTACCTACTAACTGGACTCAGCCATCCCATCACCAACCCGCTGATACCCTTGATCTGTGTTCACTTATCCCCCACCTCATCACTCTCCCTCCTCCTCCCTCACCTGCCACTTTATCTATAGACCCCCTTACTCCCATCCACTGTCCTGACGAATGTTTATATCCAAGGCGTTCACTTCTCAAAGTCTTGATGCTGCCTTGCTTATTCTGTTCTTCCAGCTTCCTGCGTGTGAATTTTGGATTCCAACATCTACTGTTTTTTTTTAAAATTGTCTTCTTGTGTAATAGGCAGGAGTGAGTGAACGCATTGCGCCTCTTGTTATCCAACAGATCAGATGGGCGGAATGGCTTTCTGATATTACTGTGAAACCAGCTACAGTTGCTGAAGGAGTTCCTCTTTTTCTTAACCATGGAAATGTTTAGTGCCCAGCAGTGCTTTTGATCAATGTTACCTTTACATTAGCAGCACAAGCTTGAATGTTGTTCTGTTTTGATACCCGAGTACCTTAGGAAGTGACTCATTGTTCTGAACATTGTATAATCTTCACAGAACATCCCCACCTCTGATCGTATGACAGAGGGAAAGACATTGATGACGCAGCTGAAGATGTTTTTTGCCGAAGAAGCTCCCCTGAGGATTGCCCACAGGGATATCCAGGGACTGGGAGGATTGATGTCCACCAACCCCATTGTGTTCTGAATGATCCAACCAGTGGGGAGTTTACAACTGATTCCCATCAAGTTCAATTTTGTTCAGTCTCCTTGACATCTCACTGAATCAAGTACTGCCATGATATCAGGGCCAGTCACGTTACGCTGTGTTCATATCTTCTACCCATGTCAATGGGCCAAGGTATATGTGTGGGGAGTGTTCCCTTCTCTCAGGGAGTAGTGACGGTTGGGACCAGACAGTTGAGGAGGCCAAACCACTGAAATGTTTGGGGTTGCGAGTGGGTGTCAGTGGATTTTGGCCCGTCAGAGAGTCGAGGGCTACAAAGAATTGGGCATAAAAGAGAAATTGCGGCCGAGTGAAGATCTGCCCTGACTTACTGAATGGAAGGGCAGGTCTGAGGGGCTATGTAGCCTGGTTTTATTCCGGTATACCCCATAGTCCAGTCACTTTGCGGCCTCTTCCATTTCCTGTGTTACTGACTTCAAGTAACTGAATAGATTGATCCTGTTACTGTGCAACTGGATACTGGTGCTGCATGATCTGGTTACAGTTTTATAGGCCCGAGGGGTTTATTGGCCTCCTCCTGTAACTGTATATCGGGCACCAGGGGTTGAAAGGCCTCATTCTGTTCTGTTGTACTTGAAATCCATATTGACTAAATCTTGGAGAAAGTGAGCTCTGCAGATGCTGGAGATTAGTGTCGAAAAGTGTGGCACTGGAAAAACACGGTGGGTCAGGCAGCATCAGAAGAACAGGAGAATCGACATATTGGACGTTCCTGATAAAGGGCTTATGTCCGAAACATAGATTCTGTTGCCCCTCGAATGCTGCCTGACCTGCTGTGCTTTTCCAACATCACATGTTTCGACGTCTACTGACCCAAGTCAATCTTCCTGGTCACTTCATCCAATTACATTAAGAAAATTGTCAAGCACAAACTTCCTCGCACAAAGCCTTACTTACTATTCCTAATCAAAGCCTGTCTTTCTAAATGCATGTACATCTTCTCCCTCAGAACCTTCTCAAGTAATTTACCTACCACGGATGTTAAACCTACTAATCTGTAGTTCCAAGGCTTTTTTTGTGCAGTTCTCCTTGAATAAGGGCATGGCATTTGCTACCTTCCAGTCTTCCGGGACATCCATTGTGGTCAGTGAAGGTCAACATTATAGTCCAGGTTCGCCGAAAATTCTTCTGGAGCCACTTGAGGTGTTCTTCTATATATCGGGTAAGGACAATGAGATTTATCCACTTTCAAACATTCTAGTACGTCCAAATTTCCTCTACTAAGACATGGATTGTCCCTAAGATATCACCACTAACTTCCTCAAGTTCTCAAGTCATCAGGTCTTTCTCCACGGTAAACATAGAGTAGAAATATTCGTTGAGGATTTCGCCCATCTCTTATAGTTCCACACATACTTGTCCACATTGGTCTTCGATGGGTCCTATTTTCTCTCCAGTTATTGTTTTTTCTTTTAATATATTTAAGTACCTTTTTGGATTCATCCTAATCTTCTCAGCCAAGGCTCTTTCTTCAGTGAACTCCTGTATCTCTTATATATCTCCAGGGATTCCCTTGATCCCAGCGGCCTAGAACTGAGCCAAACCCGAAGTTCGAACATGAACCTGTTGACCAGTTTTGTCCCTCTCCATAACTATGTGAAAACTAATAGAACTATGGTTACTGGTCCCAAAGTGCTCCTCCACTATTAATTCAGTCACCTGTCCAGCCCTATTTCCTAAGAAAAGTTCGAGTTTTGCCCCTTCCCGAGTAGGACACTCTATATACTGCTTGAGGAAACTTTCCTGACGCATTTGACTGATTCTATCTCATCAGATCCCTTAATGCTCTGGCCGTTCCAGTCTGTATTAGAACAATTAAAATCCCCTAGTATGATAACCCTATTTCTCCTGCAGGTCTCCCCTCTTTCCCTGCATATTTGTTACTCTCATTCCTGTTGACTCTTTGGGGCCTATATTACAAACCCAACACCTCACCATTCCATTCCCATTTCTTAACTCCACCCACAAAGCCTCATTGGGTGATCCATCAGTTATTTTATCTCTGATTGCTGATGTGGTACTCCCTTTAATCAGAAATGCAATTCCCCCTTCCTTCTTTCCACCATCTCTGTCTCACCTAAAGCACCTGTTCCCTAGCACATTAAGCTGTCAGTCCTTTCCATCACTTAGCCATAATTCTGTAATGGCTATAATATCCCAGTCCCACCTACATATCCACACCCTGAGTTCATTGACCTTACCTGTCAGCCTTCATGCATTGAAACAGATGCAATTTAATCCAAAATGCATTTTGTTCTCTCTATCGTTTTCCAGCCTAACGTTACTATTTCTGATTACTGTATCTCCTTCCACTTGCCTCCTGCTCTTGAGGATATGACCACTTGCCAATCTAGTTTAAACCCTCCCTTGTAACCCGGGCAAAACTGGCCGCAATAGATATTGGAATCCCCTTCAGTGCAAGTCTCTGACGTTAATCTCCCTCTCAGGAGATTATCACTGTCAAGGTAATTTTTTAAAAAAATGATTCTCCTAGATCTCTATAATTACGCTGCAGGAGCTCATACCTATTTCTACGGATATCATTTGTGCCAACGTGCATTATGATTTCTTCTGCTCACCCTCCCCCTTGAGAATGTTGTGCAGCCACTTGGAGACATGCTGGACCCTAGTACCTGGGAGCTAACGCACCATCTTGGATTCTCATTTGCGACCACAAAATCTTTGATCTGTCCCATTAACATCGACCGTGTTAACTTTAACGCCCTTTCCCGCTGAGCCCAAGAGCCAGTGGGAGTACCACCAACCTGGCAACTGCTGCTTTCCCCTGAACGGACATCGCCCCAACAATCCAAAATGGTCTACTTGTTTTCGAGGGTAATAGCCACAGGGGATTCATGCAATCCCTGCCTACTCCCTTTGCCATTCCTGGTGGTCGCCGATCTACTCTCTGCCTGGAACATGACAGGAAGCAAGGAACGCCTGTTGGATTAAATTGTGTTCATTTAAATACAAGAGGACTGACAGGTAAGGCTAATGAACTCAGGACTAAACGTTGGACTTGAATATTACAGTCATTAAAAAAAACGTAGCTAGGGCGTGTCTATGAATTTGTCAGTATCTCAGATGACATTGAGTGCATCCTAGATTAGATTACCTACAGTGTGTAAACAGAACCTTTGGCCAAATACCGACCCATCGAAGAGCAGCCCACCCAGATCCACTCCCCTACACGCAACACTACGGGTAATTAAACATGACCAATTCGCCTAAACTGGGAGGAAACCGCAGAACCCAGAGGAAACCAATGTAGACGCGGGGAGAATGTGCAAACTCCACACAGACAGTTGCCCGAGGCAGGATTTGAACCCTGGTCACTGGTGCTCTGAGGTAGCTGTGCTAACCCATGACCCACCTTGCCGCCCAGCGTCGCTCCCTATCACGGTCTCCCAGGAGCTGAAGCTGGGTGCAGTGCCCACACGTGTAGCCATCAGGGACAGTGGAAATCTCCCTGAGCTACCACATCTCACAAGATGGAGCATGCAACTTTCCTAAATGACATCTCGACTGCTGTAACAATAAAGTTAAAAGGACTTTATTTGAGTTTGCCTGTACATTTTGCTGAATTGAGCTGTCCGAAGCCTCTCGTGTCAAAGCCTTCCTGCTTACTCTGCTACAACGGCATGTCTCCCTACCCCTCCACATTTAATCTTGGTCAGGGAAGGAAGGAGACACCACAGTGATGTAGTGTTTAGGCCTTCAGCACTCCTTGACACCTGGCCCCAGGCTACCTGCTCCCCAGTGCAGGTCTGCTCTTGGCCTTGGAGGGTGTCTTGCTGACGTCTTTCTTCTGGTAGTGGTGATTGTGTCGATGCAAATCCTCACCCTAACAGGCAATCCGTGTTATCGCAGTCCTCTCGTACTTTCTGCCCATTTGTATTGCGTTTATGAAATCCTTGAATCCCTCGATTGCATTCCAAACTCTGTCTCACTCCGTAGTGAGAGAGGTTGATGTTCTTGTGAATACAAGTTTATTGGAAAAGAACACCATTAGACGTAGGGACAACAATATGTCTATCCGCTCATTGAGTCTGCTTTTCCTTCGATTAGGTTATCTTTATTTTGTTAGTCCCCCATTCCACTTTCCTGTGATTTCCCCGAAACGCTTGTATAAAACTCTGTCTGTCTCAGCCTTGAAGACATTTAATGATCCAGCCTCAACAGTCCTCCGAATTTTCTACAATTGTTTCCCTCTCACTGATGTGAGACTTGGTGGTCTTTAATCTGGTGATTTACCCACTCCATCTTGCATAAAATTCCAATTCTTCCTCAGCTCCTGTATCAATTTGCTCAAGGGTCAAACGGGCATTCTCCCTGAATCCAGGAACTGCTTCTCCAAACTGAAGACCGATTCGTAGGGTGTGTTTAACATATTCTCTGGCTCTGTGAACAGGCTCTCCTCTTAGTCCCTAATACTCCCATTCTTTCCCGCATTATCCTCTTTCCCTTAATAAACAAAAAAAAATGACGGTGGATTCTTGCTAATCTTACCCGCTAAAGATTTATCAACCCTCCTTCTGCTATTCCACTGATTGTTTAAGTTTAGCCCTCCACTTGCTATATTCATTGACCTGCTCACTTGGCACCAGATTTAAGCTTCTCTTTCCCTTTTCATCCTGTTCGGAATTTGCGTCGACATCTGAGGCTCTCTGTGTTTGTGTTCCTAAATTTTACCTTCGGTGTAACATGCTGGGCCGACACTGTCATCAATTCAATTTTAAACAAATGATTCCCCCAACACCCCGCCCCACCTTGATCTGCTACAGTTTCACACAGAAGCAACTGCACTTTGGCCAGATCCTGTCATTTGTTTCCATAAAATCTATCTCCCCAATGCAAAAAGCTGTTATGTTTCTAACATTTTTAGGTCCTTTCCTTCGCAAAGTCAAAATGGGTGATATCACGGTCACTGGTCCTATAATGCTCTCCCAATTCTGCCTGGAACAGTTGACTGTCTTCGTTCCCCACAGTGCGGCCTAGCACTGCACTGCCCATTGTTGTATCTGCTCTGTGTTGATATAAGAAGCTCTCTGGAATAAATTTCAAAACACCTGCCCCTCTTAAAAATTTATCACTGACCGAATGAATGTTTTGAATTGAAATGCTTCAATATAATTATACTATTATTGTTTTACACACCTCAATAACTTGGTTATATACCTGCTCCCGCACTTTCCTTTATCTGGGGGTCTATAATATATCCATAGCAGTGTTTCTGTCATGGTTTTGATCCTGAGCTCTAACCACCAAGCCTCTTTAGAAGATCCTTTCAAGATATCGTCCCTTCTTACACCAGTAACTAAGTCCATAATGAATAAGGCAACACTACCTCCTCTTTTACCCTCTCTCCTCTCCTGACTGTAGTTCTGGTACCACAGAATATTGAGTTGTTAATCCCGACCTCCCTCAACCACATCTCTGTAATGTCAAAAGTGTCACACTTCCACATGTCACCTCGTTTCCTTATCATATCTGTCTGTCTGATAATATTACCAGCATCAAGGTAAAGCACATCCAACCTGGAATATATCACCTGGAATACTCTGTACCTCGGAGTTCTTCAGTCATTCACTGTTCGTTATCAACTTGTCCAATTCATGAACCGAAACTGTAACTCTCGGACTGAATGAATATTTGTTGAATTTGAAATTCGTTTTTAGTAAATGTGTTCATCAAATGCAACTTTCCAGAACTGAACAGTCAGCTCCAGATACAACGAGTTCCTGCTGATTAGTTCCCTGCTCAGTGTGCAGAGGGGACAGCCCTCAGTGATGGAGAAAGTGAGGACTGGTGATCAGAGTCGAAAATTGTGGCGCTGGAAAAGCACAGCAGTCCGGCTGCATCTGAGGAGCAGCAGAGTCAAAGCTTCCCATGTTTTCCATTCCATAATACACAGGATATAGGGAACCATACTTGTTCAGGAAGGCAGCACTGTACAGAGCACTGAAATGGAAAGCAGTCAATCAGTTGGTTGGACAGGGAGTAAACAAGTTGAGTTGAAATACAGACTGTTTGAAGTACAAACATAAGGATAGATAAATCCCTCGGCCAGACGAGAAACGCCCTAGGTTACTACAGGAAGAGAGGGAAGAGATTTCTGTATCTTGGCGATGGTATTTGCATCTTCACCCTACGTTGGAGTAGCGTTGGAGAATTGGAGAGTGGCAAATGTTACTCCCTTGTTCAGGCAAGAAAAAAGGGATTGTCCTGAGAATGACAGACCAGTCAGTCTTTCATCAGTATTGGGCAAACTATTGGAAAGGATTCTGAAAAATCATAGTTTGATTAGAAATAGTCAGCATGGCTTTGTGAGGGTCACGTCATACCTCACAGCTCTTATTGGATTATTTGACGATGGGATTAAATACACTGAAGAGGGTAGAGCAGTGAATGCGGAGTGCATGGATTTTAACAAGGTGTTTGATAACTTCCCCGTGGTAGTTTCATTCAGAAAGTAAGGAGGCATAGTATACAGGGAGACCTATCTGTCTGCATACACAATTGGCTAACCCATAGAAGACAGAGGGTGGTGGTAAGTGGGAAGTATTCAGTGTGGAACTAGGTGAGCAGTGGTGTTTCATAAGGATCGGTTCTGGGACCTCTGCTGTTTGTGATTTTGACAAATGACTTGGATGACGAAGTGGAAGGGTAGGTTGGTAAGTTTGATGATGTAACACCGGTTGGTGGAATTGTGGATAGTGTGGAGGGCTGTTGTAGTTTGCAACAGGACTTTGACAGGATACAGGACCCATCTGCTAAGTGGCAGATGGTGTTCAATATGGAAAGTGGGATACGATTCATTTTGGAAGGTCGAAGTTGAATGCAGAATACAGGGTTAAATGCAGGATTCTTACATTGTGGAGGAATGGAGGATAATATGGGCCATAGCACAGCTCCCACAAAGTTTCGACCCATTTTTATAAGGTTGTTAAGAAGGTGTTTGATATGTTCATCGAGGGATTTAGTTTAAGAGCTGGGAGGTTATGCTCCAACGATATGGAGCTCTGGTGAGACCACACTTAGAATATTGTGATCAGTTCTGGTTGCCTCGATATAGGAAAGGTGTGGAAGCTTTGGTGAGGTTGCTGAGGAGATTTATCAACATGCTGCCTGGACTGGAGAGCATGTCTTACAAAGAAATTTTGAGGGAGCTAGAGTGTTTTCCTCATTCGAACGAAGAAGACTGGAAAGTGACTTGACAGCGGTATACAAGATGATGAGAGACATAGATAGAGTGGATAGCCAGAGACTTTCTCCCGGGGTGGAAATGGCTATCTCGAGGGGGGATGATTTTAAGGTAATTGGACGAAGGTTTACGGGAGAAGTCAGAGGTAGGTTCTTTACACAGACAGTGGTGTGTGTGTGCAATGAACAGCCAATAGTTGTAGTAAAATCAGCTATATTAGGGATGTTTAAATGGATAGGCACATGAATGGTAGTATAATGAAAGGTATGTAGTTCGTCTGATCTTAGAGTAGGATAAAAAGTCGACAGAACGTCAAGGGCCGAAGGGCCTGTACAGTGCTGCACTGTTCTATGTTTCCAGTTTCACCCAGCTTGTGGATTTCATCAATTGTTTTTTGTGTGAGGGAGTGATGTGAGTGAGATCAGGAAGCTTTGGAGAGGTGTAAGACCAAAAACTCCAGTTATGGTGTCCATTGTTACAGTCACCTGAAAGCCAGTATAATATGTGCGTTTACTTAGACCAGACAGAATCCGCCAAGTTCAGTTATTAATGTGATTTTTTGTTTGTCGTTTGCTGCTGGTTACTTCACATGCATTCTACTGTATGATCCATGTAGTAATCTCTGACCATTCACAGAGATGTACAATTTTAATTTGATACTGGAGAATGTGAAGGTGACATGTATTGGATATGGCTTTAGAGGTTTCTTTGTGAGACACAAGGCACTGCAATAGATTGTCAACTTGTTAACATCTTCACCCATGTCTGGGCCGGGGTGCAGATGTATGGAGTCAGGGAGGCAGATCAGGTTTCATCACGATAGGTAACTTGTATGGTGTGATTCTGGCTCTCCGTGTCAATACGTCTGCTCTGTGGGACAGGCTCTGACTGAAGATGAATTTCAAAATCTGGTTGCTGGTCAACCATTAGTATTTAACCTGGACAACATTTGTACCTACACTGAGATCAGTGATAGTCGTTACTGGGTTCTCCCCCTGCCCACGGTGGATTCCATATTATTTGTTTTGAAGTAATGTTTGACTGACTGCCCTGAACCAGATTAGAAGCTCTATGCACTGATTTTGGAAAAGGCCACTGAGTCTATGTATCTCAGGCAGCTGTGAGGTCCAATAACAGTGTAAATGATTTAAGATCTATTGGAAACAATTTTCAGCGTAGCTCATTGCAAGGTGTTGACTTTACTGACCCAAACAATAGTCGGATGTTTGTTATATTTCATGAATTGGGCAAAAATAAGATGTGGATGATAACCATTCAACTGAACTAGAATCTCTTCAATCAATTCTGTTGATTCTATATTTATGGAACTAAAATATAAACTCCTGTCAAGATTTTCTAACTCAGAAATAAAGTATGTACATTTTATTTGATCAAAGAAAGACCATAACTCTTGTGGTGATCAGAATTAGATATTCAATGCCAGCATTCAAAGCAATGTTTTGCCACTCCAATATTTTTAAAGTGGTTGGCTTCTGAGTGATTGCATATTCAGAGTGAGCAGAAGATTGAACATACAAATAGAATTAGCGTTCTTATACATTTATATATAAACAATCAGTTTAATTTCTCACTGAAATGTACGATCTTCAGCTATTAGCCAGCAATTTAAAAATTGCAATAATTCAACATGGACTGTGAATATTAGACTAAATAAATTATTTGTTATATTTGTAAAATTGCAGTGAACAATAACTTGAAAACTTCCAATTTTTAGAATGCATGATATTTAATATGAAATGTGGAGAGTGAAAAAAAACGAACATAATATCGTTTCAGTGAAAAGTCAGAGCTTTCCAAAGAGTTTTGTGCCAAAGCAATGATACATTTGTTTTAGTAATTGGAATACAACATGTAAAATATTTATGTTCTAAGTACTAATTAGACTTCATAATGAAGCTGACCTTGCAATACTTGCATTTTAAATGCTTATGCTGCACCAAATAATCAGATATTTTCGAGCATTTACACAGTGAAATAATTGGATACTGACTTTTATTCACAGCTGACACAGGATAGAGTAAAAAAACCTTTAAAGTACAGGAGGAAGCCATTGGCTATTATGTATGAATCAGCTCCAAACACGTCTCCCAAGCGTCTCCCATTTGCCAGCCCTCTCTCTGTTGCCCGTTAATTTCATAAATTTCCAAATATATATCCAGTTCTCCTTTGAATCTTCATTCATAACTTTCCCAGCCAGTAAATTGCAATTCGTCGCAATTCTCTAAATAAAGACACTTTTCCTTATTTCACTCCTAGCTCTTTTACTGTCAACCATGAAATTAGAATTATTTGATGCTATAATGCCAACTAATAGAACATTATTTTTCACTCTGAGAGTTTATTCATACTTTTGAGCACCGCAATAAATTCATATCTTTCTCTGTTCTGCTCCAGGAACAACAAGCCTTGCAAGAACTGTAACAAACATTACAACGGAAAACAAGCAGAAAACTAGTCACCAGGATATATGAACATCAACTACAAACAAAATACATGACCCCAACACTAATTTCTTGCGTACTGATGAGGAAGTACGCCACTTTGACTAGGTCTGCATATCCATTCTAGGACAGGCCAAACAGAGACAAGCACAAGAATTTCTAGAGACATGACATTCCAACCTGAACGCAATCAACAAACACATCAATTTTGACTCCATCTATCACCATCTGAGAAAAAGGGCCGGAAATGACATCATCGACACAGAAAATTACATTACCAACGCAAGGAAACCGAAACACTTCAGTAGAAAGTGAGAGATAACACCAGCACTTCACTGGAGGCTCACTTACTGAGTACAGTCAATGGAACAAACCAGGAACTGCCATTAGCTATTGCTTCAGAATATATCAGTGTTCATGGCTGCCACCACATAGAATCATGGGATGAAAATGCGAGCCTGCCCCACGAATTGCATATCAAAAGGCTTTTTTAAAAGTTTGTGAGATTATCTGCTCATCACCCGCCGAGGGATTACATTCCAGACACATGTCACCGGGCCAGAACGGTGGCTCAGTGTTTAGAACTCCTGCCTTAGAACGCAGGAACCCAGGATTGATACCACCCTCGGGTGACTGCCTGTATGAATTTTGCACATTCTCCCCGTGTCTGCGTGGTTTCCGCTAGGTATTCCGGTTTCCTCCAACAACTCAAAGATGTACAGGTTCGGTGAATTGGCCATGCTTCATTCCCCATAGTGTTCAGGGATGTGTAGGTTAGGTGCATTAGTCAGGGGTAAATATTGGAGGAACATGTTTGCGTGGGTTATTCTTTGGAGGGTCAGTGTGGATTTGTTGGGCCGAAGAGCCTATTTCCACACTGTAGGAATTTTATTTTCCATGTCTGTGCCACCCTCTCAGTTCAAAACTGACTCACAAATCCTCTCTCAATCCCCTGCCTTTCACTTTAAGTATGTATCCCTTTGTTTTTGACCCTTCGAGTAAGGTAAACAGCTACCGTCTGTTCATCCTCTCCATTCCCCTTATGCTTTTCTACACCTGTACCAGGTTCCCTCCTCACCCTTCCCTGCTGCAATGAAAAAAGGAGCAAATTTAGCCCACGCACTTCACAGTTTGAGTACTCACTTGTCTTGTTAATTCAGATGTGCATTATCTCACATTTATCAGTGTTAAACTTCATCGGCCATTAATCTGGGTATAGAAATCATCTGGTAATATCGGCCTGTAGCCTAACCCTGTCCTCCTCACTGTGAACCACCCATTTAATCTTTGTGTCATCCCAACATTAGTTATCATTCCACTGCCATCCATCTTCCACATTCTCACCATCATCATTTATGAATATCACAAACAAACCTTGATTTCCTTCCTGCTCTCCACATGTTATTTACAAGGGAATAATTAAGAATTCCAGTCTCTTGTTGTTCTTATTTTGGGGAATTTACAGAGTGATGTAGTTAACACCTATTATAAGGGAGCTGCAAATAGTATTTTTGACACAGAGTTGAATTCACCTTTTACACTCTGTCCCTCAGCATGTCTTATTCATAAAGCGTGTACCTAATTTAAGATGAACTAGGGTTTGGCACACTTTTGGCACTGTCCTTTGTAACAATAGTCAGAACTGAAGACATTTTTCATCTGCAGGATGGACACAGACTCATTGCTTGAATCAGTAAATGTGATGAGGATAAATACTCAATCAAATTCTACGTTAAGGACAAACGGCAGGAGATAAAATCATATTCTCATGTCTAACTTGAATTCGAAGCAAATACATACTGTTAAAAAAATCAAAAGTGTCGAGACAGGGGAAAAGAAAACATGCCATCCGCAATTGATGGAGATGCAGAAATACAGAGTGAATGTGCAGTCTGAACAAGAATCAAGTGCTGGGAAATGAAGTACATCAAAACTTAATTTTCAATGGAATCAGATCCCAATTTTCCTTAACAGTGATGTTTTTTCACCTAACCTCACTTTTGCTAAAGCAAGTTTTTCCCAGTCACTAAAACCTCATTAACCATTCTTCCTCCACCGTCCTACTCTTTTTTTACACTCCTACTTCCCTTGCACTACCCCTTCTGCTGCTACATACTCTTCCACTGATTATATCTCTTTGCATCTTTCTTCTCCCACTCCCACTGTAAGTTACACCAGTTCCCTTGTTACTCACACCTCCACTGGCCATTCCTTTCCCTGTTTGCTTTCCAACTGAGGTGATGAGAACTGCAGGCTTCTGTGCTGCTATTGGTCATCAGTGAATGATGACATTGAGATGATCAATGTCCAATTGGAACAGACAATAGTTTGTGTGTGTCACTGTCCAATGCGCCATGAACAGGGTGGTTTTGTTCCCAAAGAGAGTGGAACTGTTTTCTGTCTCTCTGTCACAGCGCTTAACCAAACAGCCTCATCACAAATAAGACAAACCTCTCCTCAGAATCAGAAATCCATGCATCAGTTTTTCCTTAAACGTTGTGAGGACAGTGACCACATTGTTCAAATAAGCCATGTTCTATCATTTTGCTCTTTATCATTTTAACTGATTTTCCAATGTCATTAGAGGTGAGATCTGAGTAACTTCCCTTGCATCAAAAGTAATATTTGACTCATGTAGCATCATTAACCCTCAGCAAACTGTGGTTAATGGGAATCAAAGGAAATTCTGTGCTGGTAATTTCTTCAATGAACAATGACACCTTCCCTAGAGCAATTGGGAATGACAAATAAATTCTGCCTTTGCTAGTACCTTCCAAAATAATGGATCGATTTGTCTTATTAATAACATCGTCTGTTTTCAGTTTGGTCTGAAGTCTCAGAAAAGTAAGACCTTGCTGATTGAGTGTCACCATAATGAATCAGAGCATCACAATAAGATAATGATTCCGATTATTTTCAATCAGTTACTTTCTGAGGACTGATCGTGCGATGTCAGTGCCACTGAGATCAACATTTTCTCTGTCCAACAGTATCACATCACATTGGCTCAAGGCTGCACCATTCTCCAATTCTACTTCATTCTCCAGCTCATTTGCCATGCTCACCAGATATACGAGGCCCACAAGATGGAATAACTTAGAGATGCCTATGAGCCTCTGGCACTTGCCACATCACCCATGCCCTGCGCTCTGAGTCCATCCCCTCCCCAAAGCCCTCCTCCTGAGGTGTATTCACCATCCCTCCTAACCTTCCACGCTCTAATGCTGAATGTTCTGTACTCAGCAAAGGTCTCAGCTTTATCCCTCTGTGCCCCCACTTTAATGAATTTCAGAAACGACATAATGTTGAACTCCTCTTCCACCGTCTTCTCCTCAGTGTCCATTTCTTTGGGCAAGAGTCCATTCCCCATTCCACAGACCCTTCTCCCAGCTCCAACACTCTCCTTCCACCTGGACCCATTCCTCTGGCGTTTACTTTGACTCAATCTGTTCTTTGAGAACTTTCAATGTGACACTGGTTGTTTTAATTTCTCTGCATCCCCGTCACCCTCTCCAACCTATCACTCTCTGAACAGACTGTATGCTGTATGCTTCGATCCAACCCAGACTGTGTTATTCAGCCTGTGCCGATAAGGATGGTGCTGCTGCAGTCTGGTGGACTCACCTCTACATTTCAGAGGCTGAGTGCCAGCTCTCAGATACCTCCACATATCACCTGTTGTTCCATAATCATGCCAAGGCACATCTGGCCATTTTATTAACTAAATCTGACAACATTTCATCGGAGATTCCCACCCACTCGCCCGCACCTAACAGTCCAAAAGCTGATGGCCCTCTGATAGCAGAGCTCGCTTTTATCTCCTCCTGAAAATCCACAAACTGAACTGCCCATGCAGACCCATTGCTTCAGCCAGCTCCTGCCATACAGAGGGGGTGCATGGATACACACGTGGGCCCAAATTATACCTGTTCCTTCATGGGGTACGTATATCATTCCTTGTTCCAGTTCTATTCCAGCCCCCATCCACAACTGTTTATCCAATACATAGATGATATCATAGCTGCTCCTCCTCTCTCTTGTCCGGAATTTGAAAGGTTCATCGTTTCCAATTTGCACTCCTCCCTCAATTTCACCAATCTCTGACTCCTCCCTTTCTTTTCTCGACATCTCTGCTTCTATTTCTGGGGATAGACGGGTCTCTGATATCCACGATTAAACCACCGACTCCCACAGCGACCTGGAGTATATATCCTCACACCCTGTTTCCTGCAAAGACTCCATTCCATTCCCCGAGTTCCACCCTCTCAACCGCATTGCTTCTGATGATGTCAAATTCAAAAATGTTTCCTCTGAAATGTCCACCTTCTTCCTCAACCGTGAATTCCCCAGCACTTTTGCCGACAGGGCTCTCAACCAGTTCTGACCCACCTCCTGCACTTCTACCCTCACCCTCTGTCCTCCCTCCTGCAACAGTGTTACAGTTCTCCCTGTCGTTACCTGCCATTCCACCAGCATTCACATGCATAAGGTCATAAGTCTGCATTTCCACACCTCCAGCGAGATGCCACCACTAGACACATATTTGCCTCCTCTCCCTTTTACCGCCTTCTGAAGTGACCATTTCCTCCAGGACACGCTGGTCCTCTCGTTATTCACTGCCCACACCTACCTCCACCTCCCCCACCTCCACCACGGGTCCACTACACTTTCTCCTGCCGGAGGTGCTACACTTTCCCATTTACCTCGTCTCTCCTCACTATCCAAGGACCAAACATACCTTCCAGGTGAAGCAGCATCCTATCAACATTTCCCACAATCCGGTTTACGACATTCGCTGCTCACATTGTGGTCTGCTCTACATTGGGGAAACTAAAGGAAGACTGGGTGAACACTTCACAGTATATTCAAGCTGTTCCTATGCAAAAGACGAGGAGAAAGTGAGGTCTGCAGATGCTGCAGATCAGAGCTGAAAATGTGTTGCTGGAAAAGCACAGCAGGTCAGGCAGCATCCAACGAACAGGAAATTCGACATTTCAGGCATAAGCTCTTCTTCAGGAAGAAGGGCTTCCGCCCGAAACGTCGAATTTCCTGCTCCTTGGATGCTGCCTGACCTGCTGCGCTTTTCCAGCAACTCATTTTCACCTATGCAAAAGACTCCGATTTTCCAGTTGCCTGCCAGTTTAATACCCCATCCTGTTCCCTGGCCAATATCTCTGTGCCAGGCTTGCTGCAGTGTTCCAGGACATTTCAACGCAAGCCGGAAGAACAACACCTCATTTTCCGCGGGTGGACCCCGTAGATCTTCAGACTAAAAAAAATTCAATAATTTTAGTGACTGAACTCTTCAATACCTCCTATCCATACCACTTGGCCTAGTACTCACTTAGCCATCCATTACTCACCCCCTATTGTTAGCTACTAACAGTCTCCATTAACAGCTATTCAGCGTCTTCTGTATATAAATCAACATTTTCAGTGCCAACATCCGTTCTGAGGAATAACCGCTGAACTAGAAACTTTAATTCTGATTTCTATGCACAGAGGCAGTTAGACTCAAAACGTCAGCTCTTTTCTCTCCTTACAGATACTGCCAGACCTGCTGAGATTTTCCAGCACTTTCTCTTTTGTTACAAATTACTCGAGATTCAACTGAGATAGCAGCTTTTCTTATATCGTTCAGATCAGTCAATTTGTCACAGTTCAGAACGAAAAAAAATCGATAGAGGGAAACTCAGCATGTCTCGCACTCTCTGAGCAGAGATACACAGAATTAAAATTTGATTCCAATATGACTTCTTCAGAACAGTGTCGCATCATATTCGATATGTTAACTCTGTTTCTCTCTGCAGTTACTTCCACATCTGTCGCGCTTCTCCACCATTTTTATTTGTGTTTCATGCTTCCGTATCACTCCATTTCATGATAGTTGATAGGGTTACATGCTGAATTTGGTTATATATGAATAATGGAGTCCTTTTCTGTTCCTATTATAGTTGGTGTGTCTGTAACACCTGTGTTACGGCCAAAATCTGTTTCTTCTTTAAGATTCAAAGGGAAAAAAGGATATTTTTCTGAATATCCTGTAAATCTCAGGAACTCCACTTTGTTTGAAAAGACATTTCAGAGCCAGCTGTAATTTCATGAGATATCAGGAATAAATTACTGATGGTGGAGCACTCTTTTCCTTCTTTGAACTAATTTGTCTACCCCCTCTCCAAAGGCTTTGATTACACATCACAGAATTATTTACAGCAAAAGTGGGGGAACTCAGCCCATTTTTCTGTTCCAGCTTGGAACGACCATACCTCTACTTTAGTCTGCTGTACTGTCCCATAGCCCTCCACATTTTGTTATTAGTGTCTGCTTTTAATTTGACGTATCCTGCCAGATATGAACAATAGGATCAAACTCAAACAAAAAAAAACAGAACTTAGAGGGCAAGCTCAGCCGGCCTGGCAGTATCTGTGAAGAGAAATCAAAGTTAATGTTCTGGTCCAGTGATCCTACTCAATCTGTATTTCCAATGATTAAATAGTGTGTATATAAAATATAGTTCACTTTATCACATTTAAAATTATCCTGTTTCGTTCACATTGTCATTCAGCATTGCATCTCCCAAATGTTGGCTATTTTATTGTTGTGCATTAGATTTAATTCTGTCTGTCAGAAAGAGTGGAAATATCATTGTAATCCCCATGCAGTCTCCACAGCCACTATCCCCATTCTGTCCTATCTCCCAGCCAATGTCATGTTCATTCGAACCTGACTCATTGATTCATAATTCTTAATGAATAAGTTCATTGTAATTATCACTCTTGGTTTTGGACTGAGGACAAAATGCTTAAAAAAATACGGTTTTACAGCAAATAAAACTGCATTTAGAAGTTTGTCAGTTTATATAAATAAATTGCTTAAGCATATTCTCTATGGAAGCCTTATTACAGCAGTGAGAGGAACATTCAGAAAAGTCCACACTTTCTGTATATATTCAGGGCAACTGTGCCCAGTGATAATGTGTTGGCTGGCGTTTGTTCCTGTGGAGGAGAGATCAGCACAGTAACAACATCCTGGTTGTGTTTCTTTTGGGGAGAGATGGTTCCAGCATAGTAAACGGACAACAGAGCAGAATCATCTAGCCTCCGAAAAGATAACATCCATCATTCTCCCTCACAACTGACTTCACTAGAACAATTGGTGATGGGAGATTTGACCAATAGCCAGCAATGTCAACATGTAGTCCAGTCCAGTTACACTGTGAACTGAATGTGCTGGATTGAAAGCTGGGACTGGTTGCTCAGTGACTATGATTGATGTCAGTCTCCATGCATTGTAACTGTGTCACTGGAGGTTTTCCTCTCCTATTGGTGAAAGGCTTCATTCAGTGCGCGATCCCAGTGTAGGAGCAGATGCATCAATTCCAACAGTAACAGAGATCAACAGCTGCTTAGACAGAGAGAGGACAGAAATGAATCTGAGAATAGCGGACTGGAACATTACAACAATGGAGAGGAGGTTTTTCTTGAGTCTTTTCAAGATTTCTCCCTGCTGGGAATTTCTACCATATCGGATATCAGCAGTGCTGATGATTATTCTGGGCGGGGTGGAGGGAGTGCTACTAACCTATTATCGCTATTGTTGGTGTTCTCTACCTATGTCTATTCATTTATCCCACAAACAAGTTTGAACTTCGTTGCAATTTCTGTTATCTATATTTGTCAGAGAAAGAAACTGTTGTCTTCAGTTTCAGTTGCATACTCCATTCATTACCCATGAAATGCAGACCACTCCCTCACAAATATCTGAGAACAAAACTGTGCAAAACCTTGGGATCTCTTTTTGCCCTGAACTGATTTATGTCTCCTGTTCTCTCTGTCACCAAACCTGTCCACTACCAGCTCCTGATATCCCCAATCTTCATCTCTGTGTCAGTATTGTTGCTGAACAAACCATTGGCTGCACGTTGGTAAAATTCAGACTTAATGTTTCTAGCTCTCATCTGACCACTTTTCCGATTACAAATATTTCAAACATAAAAATGTTCTTGTCTCGGACGTTACTTCATGATTAGGACAATATATGAATGTAGGAATGTCGCTGGATGTAATTCAGAAGCAAAGCTTATTGAACGAAAGATATTGTTTCAATTAATTTGTTTCAATTCCACCACAGCTGATGACAGAACTTCAATAAAACTGATAAGAATTGGAATAAAAGTGAATTTCACAAAGACAACCATAAAAGCAACATTTTGTCTGAAAGCCTTCCTGTTCACTCATCACCTTCGGTAAACAAAACTAATGTTATTCCCCGGTCTGGGTTAAGTGAGACTTCAGCCCCATAACTATGTGCTTTACCTATATTGGCTTGTGGAATGGCCTCAGAGTCAGGGCAGTTAGTGATGGTCACCAAATGCTGCCCTTGGCCGAGATGCCAACATCCCACGAAATAACAAAATTGAAGGTGAAATCAAATAAAGGAAGATGCTGATAATCTGAAATTATACAAGGGAATGCAAAGAAACGGGCAGAAAGTGCTGGGGAAATTTCCTGAACTGAAAACAGCTGGAAAAGAGTGTGATTAATACCGTTGACAGGGAAGTCTGCTTTGAAGAGAAGGAGGAATCAATAGAGAAAGAGGGATATAGAAGAAAAAGAGGAAACAAAGAGAATGATGATTAGCTGGGCTGGAAAGAAAATGTGAGATTCGCCTGCTTTATTTTTCGCCATTCCCATCTTGCTGAATATCATGCTCATGTACATACAGGTATTCCCTGCTTTTCAAAAGTTCGCTTTTCTTAACTTCCCTTCCCAAATGACCTACATTAGTAACTTGTTTCGCTAACCAAAAGAGATCCGAAGAGGATTTTCACTTTTACGAAGAAAGGCGAAGCTTTTCCCATATAAATTAGTGCGACTGCACTTTACACCATATCAGCTAGCGGACGGTTTCTTTCAGATAGCAAGGGAAACCTGTGTTTGTCTAAGATCATGTTTTAAGCGATTTGATTCCCCCGTCAGTATTCCCTGAGTGTGGTCATCTTCTTAGATTTGTTAACGGGATGTGGGTATCTCTCACTGGACCAGCATTAGTTCACTTTCACAGTTGCCCTTGAGAAGACCTTGAGCCAATGCAGTCCACATGATTGATCGGATTTGATTTGATTTATTTTAGTCAAATGTACAATGGAAAGATTTGTCTTGTGAGTAGTGCAGGCACATGATAGCAAACAAGAAAACAGATTTCGTGGGGTACTTACACACAGTAAGGCATACGTAGTTACAGCTTCACAAGAGGTGAGCAAAGCAAAATCGACATTAGCAAGATTGATATCAATTGAAAAGTTAGAGATGTCAATTCTTCAGTCTAATTATAGCAGGGAAGGAAGTGTTCTTGAGCATGCTGGTCCATGTTTTCAAGCCTCTGTTTCTCCTCCCTGTTGGAAGAGGTTGTAGGAGACCATTACCGGTTTGGGAGAGATCTATGATGTTGCCAGCCTTTCTGCGACAATGACAAGTATAAATGACGGAAGGTGGTCTTCCGTGATGGTCTGGACTGTGCACACAACCGTCTGTAGTTTCTTATGGTCCTGGGCAGAGCAGTTACCATGTCAGGTCATTATGCACGTGCCTAGAAAGCCATCACCATCACAACGAAGGAGAAAGAGACAGAAACAAAGGAGAGAGAGAACACAGCCAGGGAAACAGATGGACAGTCAGTCAAAGAGAGAACGGAAACAAAACACAGAAACAAACCGTCACATGGAAAGGGAGCAGGGAAGATAATAAGTTCAGGGAAAGAAACAGAAGGCAGGGAAAAGGAAAACAGAGGGAAAGACAGGAAGATAGAGACACAGGAAGAGACAAAGGACAAGGGGGAGCTGGGGAAGGGGGTGACGGTGAGGCTGGGGGGTATGGGAGAAGCTGGGGGTGAGGACCAGAGAGAGCTGGGAGTGAGCACTGGAGGGAGCTGGGGGGGGGGGGGGAGGTGAGGATTTATTTTGACCTGCACCAAGATGTCCAGGCAGATCATAGTAAGCAAGGATGTACAGAAGGATGGCTGTAAAACATGTCTGAGAGGCATATAGGTTACGGTGCACAAAGCATGTGCTAGGTGAGATCAACCTGAACAAGATCAGCATTATCTGAGATTAGAGAGTCCATTCATCAGTCTAATAACTGCCAGGAAGAAGCCGTTACTGAACCAGTTGATCTGTATTTCAAGCTCCTGTATCTTTTAGCCTGATGGAAGAGGTTGTGGGAGATCTTTACAGGCATGTTATGGGTCTTTGGTAATGTTCGAACTAAGAAAATTCCAGTGCAACAGGCTATTCGTCGGTCAAATCCTGCGCTGGTCCAGATCCTCTATCTAAATCAGTCGCCAATTTTCTAAGGGTCTGCATCCCTTTGCTCCCTGCCCATTCATGTATGGAATGGAAACATCTTTAATGGAGCACCACTGGTCACAGTTCTCCATTTTGAGAAACTGCCTTCCTCTACTACGCCCTGTACCCTGTTGCCTAACCAGTTCTTTATCCATGTAACTAGCACACCCTGGACACCATGTGACTTCACTTTCTCCATAACCCGTCCATGGAAAAACTTACCAAACGCCTTCCTGAAGTCCATGTACATGACATCTACAATCCCTTCCTCATCAATCAACTTTGTCACTTCCTCAAAGAATTCTATTAAGTTGGTAAGACATGACCTTCCCTGCACATAACCACCTTGTGTATCACTGATAAGACTATTTTCATCCAAATTAGAAAAGACCCTATCCCTCAGTATCTTCTCTAGCAGCTCCCCTACCCCTGATGTCAGGCTCACTGGTCTATAATTAACTGGATTATTCATGCTACATTTCTTAAACGACAACTTTCCAGTCCTCCAGGACCTTAGTTCTGTTCAAGGATGCTACAAATATACCTATTAATGCCCCAGCTATTTCCTGTCTCCCTTCCCTCAGTATTCTGTGATAGCGTGGAGCTTCTCGTCAAAAGGAAGAAAGTAGCTTACATAAGGTGGTGGAAGCTCGGGTCAAGCTCAGCTCTAAAGGATTACAGGCAGGCGAGGAAGGAGCTCAAAAATGGTCTGAGGATAGCCAGGAGGGGGCAGGATAAAGGCTAGGCAGAATGGATTAGGGAGAACACAAAGGCATTTTACACTTACGTGAGGAATCAGAGAATGGTCAAAGAAAGAGTAGCGGCGATCAGGGATAGCATAGGGAACTTCTGTGTGAAGTCTGAGGAGGTAGGGGAAGTCCTAAATGTGTTTTTCCTTCTGTCTTTACGAAAGAAACGAACTTTGTAGTGAATGAAACCTTTGAAGAGCAGGTGTGCATGCTGGAATGGATAGACATAGAGGAAGCTAATGTGCTGAAAATTTTGTCAAACATTAAGATTGAAAAGCCACCACGCCCGGACCAGATTTGTCCTCAGCTGCTTTGGGAAACGAGAAATGTAATTGCTTCGCCACTTGCGAAGATGTTTGCATTCGCACTCTCTACCGGAGTTGTACCTGAGGACTCGTGGGAGGCAAATATAATTCCTCTCTTCAAGAAAGGAAATAGGGAAGTCCCCAGCAATTATGGACCAGTAAGTCTCACGTCTGTCGTCTGCAAGGTGTTAGAAAGGATTCTGAGGGATAGGATTTATGACCATCTGGAAGAGCATGGCTTGATTAAATGCAGTCAACACGGCTTTGTGAGGGACAGTCATGCTCACAAACCTCTCTCGAGTTCTTTGAGGATGTGACTAGAAACGTTGATGACGGTCGGAGCTGTGGATGTGATGTATATCGACTTCAGCAAGGCATTTGATAAAGTTCCCCATGGTAGGCTCATTCAGAAGGTCCGGAGGAATGGGATATAGGGGAACTTAGCTGTCTGGATACAGAATTAGCTAGCCAACAGAAGACAGCGAGTGGTAGTAGAAGGAAAATATTCTGCTTGGAAGTCAGTGGTGAGTGGTGTTCCACAGGGCTCTGTTCTTGGGCCTCTACTCTCTGTAATTTTTATTAATGACTTGGATGAGGGCATTGAAGGATGGGTCAGCAAGTTTGCAGATGATACAAAGGTTGGAGGTGTCGTTGACAGTATAGAGGCTGTTCTAGGCTGCAGCGGACATTGACAGGATGCAGAGATTGGCTGAGAGCTGACAGATGGGTTCAACCTGGATAAATGCGAGGTGATGCATTTTGGAAGGTCGAATTTGAAAGCTGAGTACAGGATTAAGGGATAGGATTCTTGGCAGTGTGGAGGAACAGAGGGGATGTTTTGGTGTGCAGGTACAAGATCCCTTAACATGGCCACCGAAGTG